>NW_010244086.1:0-4571 GCF_000690775.1 Eurypyga helias | reverse complement strand
CTCACAGGAACCATCCCTGTGGTCCTCCCCCAAACCCCCCACCACAGAAACCCAACACAGCATTGTGTTTGGAGATGTCTTTGGATGTGTCCCTGTATATGTGTACATACATAGAAAAGACACCCATACGTGCACAGTCACAGCACACACACACGGAGCTCTCTTGGAGCATTACCAGGCTCTTGTCTTAATAACGACATTATTATCATGGGCTGTGCTGTGGAGATTTCATGTATACACTCAATGGGAAGGAAGACTTTGAGAGAGTAAGGTTTTATGGTAGTAGGAGCAGCTAATACAGCTTCTGTTAGGACATACATACGGCATGAATTTAGATTTAAAGACTATAATCTGTTACCCTACAGCACTGACTGAAAGGAAAAAAAATAGGTGTTGAAAGCAGAGAAAATCTGGGGTATAGAGGAGACTGATTTTTGCGAGCTGCATGTTTCTTGGAGGGTACGAACTCACTTGAAGGTTCAGGACCTCCCTCGTCCATCAAAAGGAAAAGTCTCTCTGTTGTCCTGTCTCTCTGCCTTTTGGTGTGAAAGGACAGCGACATGAAGAGATGGATGTTATTCCACAAGTGCAAGAGAGACCAGAGGGGCCTCACAGCTTTGTGTTACCTTTTTGTGAAAAAAGGGTGAAATACCACTCTACTTCCCATCTCTGTTTCCACATGAGGATGCCTGGCAAAGTATGGAGGAAGGAAGGACCTGTAGAGCTGTTTTCCCTCCATTGCTGCAGGTAGGGTTAGAGGGATGAGAACTTCACAGGCAGGCTTGGGAGGTGGGAGAGGAAAAAGCCTGGGGTGGTCATCAGGAAAGCAACACGCCGAGGAGGAAGCGAGACATATGGGGGCAGAGCAGGGAGAAGTTGCGCATGCCTGGAAAGGCAGCCATGGCACAGCAAGGTGACCTCCTTGCTGAGGAGTAGGCAATTGCCAGTTGGTGGTCTGGGGGAAAATGATTACCTTTGAATTTTGAGTCTGGGAGAAAGCTAGAAGTTTCTCAATGGCAGGTTACGTGTAATTCTGTGCAATTGGCTCTGATCTGTGCTTTCTGTCAGGAACTCCTGTCCGATGACCATCATCTTGGTCTTTTAGCTTGGAAGTGCTGCTCAACACCAAGTTGTGAGTGCATAGGATGAACCCTGGAATCAGGAAGGATTCAGGCTTTGTTTTTGATCTTACTGTTTTTGGCACTCAGTAATACACGGTACAACTACAATGAAGTAAGTATTTGCCTTGAACCAAAGAGAAAAATTCCAACCCAAGTAAAATTCCAGGTCAGAGAAACACAGCAGGAGTGCCAGCATATTCTGAGTTTAACTCAGAAGAAACTATAGGCACGTTTTGTTCAAAATCTGTCTGAATATAAGAAAATATTTTATTATGTTGAGAAAACTTCTGCCATTTATCCCCCGATGAGTCAGTATTTCACTGTAATGTCTATAATTGTGAAAACATAGCTGTGTGATGCATGTTTCTTTCTCCTAGATCATGAGTCAGTCAGAGAGAGAGAGATAGACCACACAGTCACATCAGCAGAGAAGAATTCAACAAATACAAGAAACAAACACATCTGTGCCTCTCTGAAACGAAAATGCCAGCAAATGTCATCAATGTGCACTAAACTCCCACCAGGAAACCCACAGACATGGAGGGCTAATGGCTGCTGCCACACCCACATTGCAGAGGACTGTTGCGCTTCGCAGCGGCAGCGTTTTGCTGTGGTCAAGCAGGAAATACGGTAAAGTTGGAGAGTTGGTTGCGGGATGGTGCTTGGGCAGCAGTGCCCTCACACCTCTCCAGAGCAGAGCCCGAAATCCTGTGTTAGGGCAACTCTGGTTTAATTTTTGACCTATTGTTAGGGGTTCCTGTGGATGCCTTTTAAATAGTGGTGTTGCGGTTCTCTGGACTCTAATTTTAGTAATTTTTTTTGAAGTTAGATTCTTAAACAATAAATTCTTGGCAAATGCCTGCAGCTATTGATTCATTTAAAAATGCATCAAACTATTTGTGCAACACAACCCACCTTGAGAGTCTCTCCCTTTTGACGTTTTAGAAGGTGGTGAGAAGAAACATGGTTTTGGCATTCTTTTCTCGATGCTGCGAAGGTGACCTTTCCAGGATTTCACGAACAATTTAGCCCTGTAACATCAACCTTGTATCTATAGTGACATTTTCTGTCTTTTGCATCACAAGCAAAGATTGAATTTATTTGATTTGTGACCTGGTGCCCCAGAACACTTAGCCTGTTCGCTGAGGGAAAAATAGCATTGTCATGTAACAAAGGAAGGTATTCTCCTTTCTTGATTCTGTTTTCTTAGAAAAATAATATTAAAAAAAAAAAATTTTTTTTACTCTCTTGAAAGAGCTGCTATAACAAATTCTGTCTAGCATTACTACTGTAAGTCTCCCTGAGAAGCAACTAGATAAGTCTGTGAAAAAATTCATTATACATGTTGCATAAGAGATGAGGCTTAGAAGACTAAATGTGTGAACTTGTGGGCAGCTGTAGTGGTCTAGAGCAGATGAAGAGAACTTTGTCTAATTAAATTTTACAACAAGAAAATAAAGCTTTAAGCATGTTAGTATTTGCATAAACATTTCTGTAATGGAAAATAAATTAGTTAATATAAAGTTGATAGTCATTGGGTAGATGCTAAGGCTTTAAGGCATTGTTCATATGCTAACAGATCCACTAAAAAGTATTAATGACTATTAGGGACAATAAGACATGTGAGCATAGGCATATGAGCTCAAAAACATGTGAGCATGAGCCATGAAACGTAAGGTTTTGCAGACCATATTATCATATATCATATTACATTCTTAATTAGACTGTCCATTATACCATTGCATAGGGCACCAAACACAGCCTAACCATGTCAGCGTGTCAGCCTTCTGTGGACCAATTTCCGTGAGTAAGCAGTAGCTCAGCCAGGACTTCTGGTAGCCTGGCTCCAATACAACCACAAATCATGACCATGTCACATGGATCAGGCTGAAGGTTGCTTCTTAACAAGAAGGAGTTTGCAAACGTTAAACACAGTACAGATAGGAGGCCATACAGGGAGGCTGTGGGCAGAGAGAACCACGTAGCCATAGTCTCAAGTGTGAGATATAACACTCCTGATGTCTCCAGATGTGAGAGAGATGGCATTAAGGAGAGCTTCAGTAGACAGCCTGAGTGGGTTTTTTAGTCATGTTAATTTAAGGTGATGGCTGGTTATCCACACGGAGCCATCGGAGAAACAGGACAAGGACTTAGCTTGGACCAAAAGTCATTTGGAACAGAAAGTGGATCTTTAGCTGTTGGTGCACAGATAGGAGATGAGTGTGTGCTTACAGGTGAGATACAGTTTGAAAGGAAAAGACAAGAGAACATCAGATGAAGTTCTGCAGGGAGGAAGGATATCGTCTTCCAAGGAAAATTGCATGTCACTATAGAATCATAGAATCATAGAAAGGTTAGGGTTGGAAGGGACCTTAAAGATCATCTAGTTCCAACCCCCCTGCCATGGGCAGGGACACCTTGCACTAGACCAGGTTGCTCAGAGCCACATCCAGCCTGGCCTTGAGGACATCCAGGGATGGGGCATCCACAACATCTCTGGGCAACCTGTTCCAGTGCCTCACCATCTTCTCCGTGAAGAGCTTCTTCCTGATATCCAATCTAAACCTCCCCACTTTCAATTTAAACCCATTACCCCTTGTCCTGTCACTACAGCCTCTTGTAAAAAGTCCTCTCCCAGTACCCTTGTAGGCCCCTTCAGGTACTGGAAAGCTGCAATGAGGTCTCCTCGGAGCCTCCTCTTCTCCAGGCTGAACAAGCCCAACTCTCTCAGCCTGTCCCCATAGCAGAGGGGCTCCAGCCCTCGGAGCATCTCTGTGGCCTCCTCTGGACTCGCTCCAAGTGGGCAATATCCACTGGGGCAATATCCACTTGCCACTATGGGCAAGGTAATATTCCTTGTATGATAATACACAACATTAAATACGGTATCTTTGTGTATCGTTGCTTTTTCTATGGAGACACTTCCTGAAAGTAAGAATAGGATTCAAAACAAAGAAGTATTTGCATTGTTTACAGCAAAAAGGATCCTTGCAATTTCCTACATGCATCATTTCCGCATAGTAGATTTTTATATATTTGGCTAGTATATGGTATCTCTAGTCTTCAGGAGACTTACCTATTTTCTGTGATGGTGGTTCTGAAGGGAATATATTTCTCAATAATCTAGTTAATCTAATTTGGTGATATTTTCTTGCAGACTGAGTATCTTGGATGCAGTTTTTAATGACAGGTCTATCCTGTCAGAATGATGAATGTTAAGAAATGTAATTTTTTTTCTTGGATCGCTTGATCTTGAACTCTCCCCAGCTTAACTATTCAAGCATTTTAGTTGTTTACAGGGAGACAGACTCTTCTCATTAGTGCTCACTGGCAGGACAAGAGGCAATGAGCAAAAATTAAAACATAGGATATTTCATCTGAACACTCAAACACCACTTTTTTATTGTGAGGGTGCCCAAACGCAGCACAGGTTGTTCAGAGAGGTTGTGG
>NW_010244085.1:9121-54970 GCF_000690775.1 Eurypyga helias | reverse complement strand
TGAGAGAGGGCGAGGGGGAGAGGGAGAGGGAAAAGGAGAGACAGGCACAAGGCAGCTGGGGATGACTGTATTAAAGAAAGTTTAAGAGTACCCGCATCTTGTCAGAGGCTCCATGTCGGCGGCAGTGGAGTTAGTGCTGATTTGCCGGGGGGACGTTGGAATTGATCTTTTGATAGTGTTATAAGAGGAGAATGTTTTCTTTTGTGGTAGAGGAAGAAGCAGAAGGCGATTAATTACCTCGACAGCAAGAGCGCTCGCTGCCTGCGCTGGAGTGGGCAAGAGCCCAGCGAAATCCGGCCGGTCGGCACCGCTTCTTTCAGCGCCTTCGTGCCTGCTTGTTTGTTTGCTCCTGTTTACATCTCGGCTGCCTTCTGGGCAGATTCATCACTGTTAACGCTTTGGCTCCTCTCTAATACTTCGGACGATGTCGTTTCCAATAGCGTGGTCTCTTCCTGTCAATCTCGGCATGGGAATGTTTCGGGCTCGGTACCCCGGGCAAGTTTGGAGTTTGTAAGTCGTGGCGTCTGCAGTGCGGTGGGAGCACAGGCACCGCGCACGTTAACGCAACCACCACACGCGCGTTCCCATTACACGCGAAGCAGGACACTGGATCGCGTTATTACAGAAGCGTATTACGGATGCTCGTCTGTTACTTATATGAGGCATGTCATATTCTGTAACAATATAAATACTTCGAGAATAGAGGAATGGAGGACTGTCAGGAATCCGTAAGAAAATATCTTTAAGAAGTACTAGATTAATTTTTTTCTACTTTTGCTTCTTATGGAAAAGTTTCTTCCCGGAGAGGGAAGAGATGGTAAACGGCAATTTTGGTCCTAGCTTTGCATGCCGGCCGCATGACTGCCGTGCTACCACCATGTTCGTGTGATATATACCTCACATTTCCATGAGAAAATGTCATTCAGTAAGGAGGATACTAATATAACCACAAAAGCACAGGGCTGTGGGTTCTGTTCATACCTGTATCACATTTACTTGGGCAAGTATGAACTCAGGCAAGTCATTTGAATAATTAGTGATTCAGGTTTTCCATTTGTAAATTGGGGAACTGTAGTCCTAGTAAATAATAAAAGTATTAATAGTTGCCTAAGGAGAGTTACAGTCAAATCTGTCTGTTGGTCCTTATATGATTTAGAAACCTAAAGGGAAAGCACTTACATCACGTAAACTGTTGCTAACTGCCCCAAGATCCCATCATAAACGGCATTTAATAAAGAAGGATTTATTATTCAGTATGTTAAACTTTAAAATTGAGTGCACAGGAACTCACAGCTGGTCAGATCCTCATCTCAAATGCACCAATATAAAGGACTGTAAAGTTGGATCACTGCTCTTTGAGGGATAGTGCTCTACATGCCAGGCAGGAATACTCAGGTTAACATTGCATTTGCTACTGTATATAGATACACAGACGCTTGCACAGACCACACACAACAGAAGAGAGTAAGAGTAGTAAATATTTATACTGTAGCTGCCTCCAGAAGTCCTATCAGTAAACTGTCTCCCACATTCCTTCTCTGGTAAATTTCTTGCTATAAACTCTGCCTTAATAGCCCCATAGGGAATGAAATTAGGATTCATTTATTTATAAGGATCTTCCCAAACACTTCATGAAAGTCCCTAGAAATCAGAAAGTTATAAATACTTTATGTTCTAGTCTTGGCAACACTGCCGCACTTTGTCTGGTTTTGCAGATACGAGCAATGTAAAAAAAAAATATATCTTTCTATTAAATTAAACGGAGGCATCAAGGAAATGGACTGGAGTGGCCTCCTTGGTTTCCCTAGAGGTGTAGTATCTATACCCCTGAGGCAGGGAGCCAGCTTTGGTGCTTACATATAGGCAGTCATACTTACTGGGACAGAATGCTATGCTGCTTCCTTTCCTATCTGGAAATGTCACACGTTGTTGCTTAGGATACTGAACCAAGTATTTTTTTTCTCTTTAAAAGTGCTTAATTGTTTATAATTAGCTTTGCTATGGCTAAGTACTGAACGTGTGTTGCAATGACAGTCAGGAACCAAATGACACTTGAAGTTTGAAGGGCTTTTCCTGGCCAGAGTTCTCCCCTGGGACTATAAAAGTCTTCTTCCTACTATTGAGGGACTTTGGATCTGGTCCAAAATTTGATTTGAAATACATGTATTTTCAGCCTTCATTTCAAATCCAGGTGATTATAGTCAGAGGAAAATAACATAATGCCTCACTGTTACAATGTATCAAAAATACTCAGAAAATTAACAAATTTACTACCTTTAATTATTAACGCAGTGCTGTTTCCTTACATTTTCAAAGAAAAAATAGTAACCTTTCATTTTAGCCAAAATATCATTCAGCAGTCTCCAAGGCCTCTCCTTGCTGCTGCACTTTTGTTGCAGGACTATATTTTAAAACAGAACTTCATCCACCATATTTTTTCCATTACAAATTCTGTCTCAAACTATAAGTGGTTTGTGGGATATTATTTATATAAGCTATCAATTACCTAGGGATTTTTTTTGTGTTTGCCTTTTGTCACGCACTTTATGTGGGTAATTGGATTTCAGAGTAGCACAGTGATTATAGACAGGTGTTTATACATATGTGCTGTAGAGACTGTACATTCAAATACCCTTCCTAAGTGAGAAACAGAGTGTGTTACTCTACCTCTTGTACTGATTCTGTTTCGTTCTTTTTTTTGTTTGTTTTTGCATGTTGTTTCTCTCTGCAGGTGAAGAAGTGAGAAGTATTTCACTGAAATACTGAAAAAACTCTGTCTCACTGAATTTGCTCTTCTGGGACTTGAGGATGGAAGCCTTGTGTTGGAGAGTTTCCTTGCTGCTGCTCGTTCCAGGATTTGCCCTCAGTGACAGCTCTGACAGATATGCTGCCAATCAGAGTGACTTGGGAAACTACCTTTCCACTTTCTCAGCGATCGAATCCAGCATACTCCTCACCACCAGACAGCCCCTGGTGTCCAACCAAACTGTCAAATGCTCCCAGCAGACTAAGATTGCTGAAACTTTTAAATACATTAACACGGTGGTATCCTGTGCTATTTTCATCGTTGGAATGGTTGGGAATGCAACTCTGCTGAGGATCATTTACCAGAACAAGTGTATGAGGAACGGCCCGAACGCACTGATAGCCAGTCTGGCACTAGGAGACCTTATCTATATTGTCATTGATATTCCTATCATGGTGTACAAGGTAGGATGCAACAACAATACATTCGGATTGCAGTTTCCTTACAAGTACGCTGTCTGTTCTCTATGGTTACTTCTTTGTCTAAGTAGTGCTCATTTGTCAATGAACAGTCCACTTAAGAAAACACACCTCCTTTTTGCTCTACAACCAAAGCCTTGCTCTCAGGTCTCACCTCCATAAAGAAATGTGTATTTTCTTTTAAAGATGATGGAGATTTTAGCCTTTGACCACAGTGTGGCCTTGGACATTTCACAGGATCTCTTCATTTATTGTAGCTACTATAGCTAGCAAAAGAATTTATGAGGGAAGACTTTTTATAACCTGTTCTCCTCCTTGATGGACATATAGCACTGGAATAGCTGTTATTTTCGGAATATCCTATCTTTACTTTATGTTTTTACAGAAAATGCTCTCTATAATCTGCAGGCTTCATGTTATGACTCTGCAGAGAAATTATGTCAGTTGAGTGTTAGGTTTTTAATTTAACACTCATTAATAGCAAATTCTTAAAATTATTCCAGAGATAGTAAAATCAATTACATCACAGAACATTTTCTAAATAGTAAATTTCATCTGGATTTGTCAAAATATAAAAAAGATCCTCAGCAATTCCTTAATCTGGTATAAAGTTATCCTGTCCCAGTTTCTTTATTTTCCGTTTTAATTAAACTAAGCCATAAAGCAGTGCTCTTTCTGATGCATCTTTTCTGATGTGTTAACTTAAGTAACCTGCATGATTCCAGGACAGGCTTGAATGAACAGAAGACAGTCCTTTTTTAATACATCTCAATGATATTAATTTAGCTTAGAAAATCATCACAGCATTTTGTAAGCTTCTATCTGTACCTTTGTGGATTGTATACAGGGGCATAGCTGACAGAATATTATGATGTTTCTTTATTTTCTCAGTAAAAATTTAAGGCATTTCTGTTAGTAAACAGAACACTAAGTAATATTCCTCGCAATTTTGGCCCTTAAAGATTCTAGAGGCTTAGCTTTTATTTACACATCTTTTAAACATTTTAATGCATAACTTTATAATAACTAGTGTCCTGTGGTTTCAAATAGGATTTTAAAATTAAAGAAACAGGGAATGGAAAAGATGAATTTTGTATCTATATAACTATTGATCTGAATTATAACACAGGTACTGATAGGACAAGATCCTAAAAATTTGAACTCATTAATGATTTAAAATATATATCTGTGCATACACTGCATATGTACAGAGGCATATCATCTACAGTAAAATGCAGTACCTGCTTCTGATCTTCCAGTAGCACAAATTACAGATAAGTTTTTTAATTTTATCTGGTTTTACTATAATATGAATTTGAAACTAGAATAAAGACTCTTAATAATAATGCACGTGATTTAATGGAAATTCTAGTTTCCATTTTTCAGTCTTCTGCCTGGAAAATTAAATAATCAATTTGTTGATATGACAGCTGATCTCTGTAGAGTATTTTGGCTTAATAATAAGTTGATAAGATCAGCCACTGACTGATTTGAGATCTACCTGTCTTCCATAGCTATGTGGATGCCTAATAAGACATGGGATTGGGGTTCTGCATGTTTTCATTATACTTAGCCACTGAACTCGTAGCCTAGACTGCATCTCCCATGATGCATTACAGTTTCCTCCCAGGTATATTATCCCAATGATTATATGGATAATTTCTAAGGCAGTGTTCTTTCTTCTCAAGGTATCTCTGATAAGAAATTTTGAGGGAAAATGGCATGTGTGTTTTTCAGAGCTGAGTTTGGGAAAGAACAGGTATTTTTATTACACCATTTTTTCTAAGCTTTCAAGAGTTCTGCTACTTCTTCACAAAGAGTAATGAAAATCTGGAATTAATTTTGCCTTTCAGAATTGCTTGTTGATGATCCTCCAAAAATTCTTTAGAGGTTTAATCCGAAGTAACAAATGATATTTTTTACACTCCTATTATTACTTTGCAACAATTTTTTTCTATTAATTTTCTGACACTTCTTTGGCATTCTACAGGTTCACTTGCCTTTTTATATCTTATACGATGAGCTGAACTAAGGTCCTGAATATCTCTGTAGAAACGAAATTACCTTAGCCCATATGAAAATTTATTTCTGTACTGCAGAGAAGTATTTGATAAAGGCTGTGAATGAAACTGCAGCCCCTTGAAATCACTGTGTCTCAACATCCATGTGTAAGAAGTCAGAACTAAACCTGCATAATCTAAAAGCATAATTATAGCTTTTATTAATTTTTTGAGTGCTTCAAACTCCAAATTAAATGGCTTTAAAATTACGACATAATAAGGTTAGCTGCATGTATTCAGAGGGCTGGAGCACCCCTCCTATGATGAAAGGCTGAGAGAATTGGGGTTGTACAGCCTGGAGAAGAGAAGGCTCTGGGGAGACCTTATAGCAGCCTTCCAGTACCTGAAGGGGGCCTACAAGGAAGCTGTGAGGGGACTTTTTTCAAGGGCCAGTAGTGACAGGACAAGGGGGAACAGGTTTAAATTGAAAGCAGGCAGATTTAGATTGGACATCAGGAAGAAATTCTTCCTGGTGAGGGTGGCAAAGCACTAGAGCAGGTTGCCCAGAGAGGCTGTGGATGCCCCATCCCTGGAAGTGTTTAAGGCCAGGCTGGATGAGGCTTTGAGCAACCTGGTCTGGTGGAAGGTGTCCCTGCCCATGGCAGAGGGGTTGGAACTAGATGATCTTTAAGGTCCCTTCCAACCCAAACGATTCTATGATTCTGTTCTGATGCAGGGAAGCATTTATAGCATTTTTAAAGGAGCTCTAGCAGCTAATAAATTTTCTTATTATAGTCCATTATTCATATAAACCATTCAGCAATGTGTCTGCTTACATTAGGAGTTGATTTTAAAGTTTCTTAAATGGCATTCTTGTTTGTAATCACTAGGGATCCTAAAATCTGTGGCATCATTTAGCTCCTCCTGTTGAGTGACAGTATGAAGGGTAGCCACTGGAAATATCACAGTTTGAAGGTAGAAGTGACAGTCTTCTAAGGAAAAGAAATAAAGTGGTTTTTTGGTTGTTGTTTTAAAGTTTAAATTTTGAAGTATTTTATGCACTTAGTTCTGAAATGTATTTTAAAGATTCTTTAGAGTCAGCCTCATGTTGAACTATGCATTAGTATCTTATATAAACAAATGATGCTGGACGCTTAATACCTTATAGGTCAGATCTTCATTTTTAGAACAAAACAGCTCCAAAATCAGAATTGTGTGTAAAGAAGCATTCATTTGTATATCAAAATAACCAAAAGTACAGTATTAAGATGGGTGCATCGCATACGACAAAATGTGTAATGCTATGTAGTTACAATGTATTATCAGAAATAGGTATCCTCACTTGCCTGAAACATAAGGCAGCCTTAACTATTTTGAAACTACTTTCAAAAGAGAAGTAGATAATATTACTGATATTCAAATCCATTTTACAAATCCTCAGAAAGAAGCAGATACATGATTATAGTAACTGAAAATGTGAAGTCCCAGGAGAATTGAGGCCAGTATTTTGTTATGCCTTTACACACTTAACAAAGACGTGATGCTGGGAAAAAAACGTGTAATTTATGTCAGCTAAAGATGTGGTCACAGGTGTTTGACATTTTTATGCTTTCTTCACAATACAGTAGGCTCAAAATTCCCCCTGACTTTTTCCAATTAATATAATTATATAGTGGATTCCCCTTAGCAATTTGTTAAATGAATTGAGATGTGAGTAATACTCACTAGCCTCCTTTGAAGATATTCCGGATATATTAAACCCCCATTACAATTAATTACCACTAGTATATCCACTTGTAGTATCAAATCGATATTAGAAAGTGTAACAAATTGAGTTTTACAGGAAGGGTGCCAGTTACAAATCCAGCCTTAATAGACCAAACTAAGACAATTTAATTTTCCGTCACATGTTTATAGCACCTGGACCCAAATAGTTTCCTCTTTACCCAAAACATATCCATCCCAGACATTCAAGATGTCAAAGCCTAAAGCCTCCAAATCAGTAAGAATAACTTCTCTGCAGTGAAAACACTGGGAAATACAACTCCTATGTTTTATGCTGCTGCAGAAGTAGGGTTAAGGCACTGAAGAGGAAACAGTTTCATGTCTCCTTTTCCACTATCAGATGGCATAGCGCATAGCTGAAAGCTGCTGCATCACCTGTATTACTCATCGCCGCCATGTGTATTTGTAGCAAATAAGCAAAGTTTGGATGCATTGCATGAAAACTTCTTTAGAGGACTGCTTTCCAGAAAGAAACTGGACAGTTTTCTGAGGCTATGCATAGTCAGCCGCAGAATATCCATAGCACCACTATTGCCTTGGCTGCGCTAAAGCTCTGGAAACTCCTTATAGCTGCTGGCTAAAGTTTACCAGAGCAACAGCAAGAACAACAGGTACTCTGCACAGAAAAAGTTGTCAATAGCTCTTTCCTGAGCTCATAGAGCTAGAAACACTCTAGGCCAAGGCTCTTACCTTTGGAATGGCAAAACTGAGTTCTAACTATGTTACTGGGAAGTCCTGAGTTGTCTCTGCCTCCTATTTTATGCAATTTAGGAAGTGATTTTATATTCTAGATTCAAGATCCACTCTGCCTTTAATGGCTGTACTTTGTGGGGGGTGTGACACATTTTCCCTTCAGTATGCAGGCAGCTCCTCCCTCATCTTCAATTTCACATCTCCTGCCTGCCTTGCCGTTATGTGGATTTGTAATATCGCACAGTGCCTAGAGATTCCAGGTTCAACAGACTATTTTAGTATGTTTGCTCTCTTTGTATTTCAATCAGCTGAACTCTACAGATAACAGGGAATTGTTTAGATTGTGTATATCCAGGGTTTGCCACTTCTGCAGTAATTTCTTAGCAACCCTGCCACTCTCTTTAGCAACACACAAAAGACAACACAGCTGGAAGAATAACAAAAGCAGTATTTTGCCCAGGCATTGAAAAAATTCTTTTCAACAAATCAGCATGCACATAAGCACACCTTGCAGCTCATTTCCCTGAAGAAGAGCAGCACAGCTTGAGAAAAAGTCTACCTAAAAGGATGGGAAGTTAGCTAACATCATGGAACAACAAAAAAGAAACTAATCCTACTTTGTAAACAGCAAAAATACCACAGGGGAGATGTCTAGAGTTGTTCAGAATGCTTTACTGCTACATACATTTTTGTAATAAATAGAAACATTTTAACAAGAATGTAAAATTTAGGATTTATTTTTTTACTACTTGAGACAGAATGTTCTGCTTCAAAACCAGGGCATTTCTTTTCTAACCTTTTAGGATGTCTTGAAGTATAATCTATTTTCTCTTGTGTAAAGATTGTATATGCCCTTCCATATCTGCCTAAGCAGAAGACGACCGTAGACATTCATGAAATGGCATGAGACCCTACCTCCGCCTTTAATCTGCTGGGCAAAGATGAGCAAAATAGCAGAAAAAGCTGTGGTAGGGCAATTCAGAGGAAAGAATGTCTTTGATGGTTCTCATGCATCCCCACATAACCTTTCTTCCTTACAGAAAAAACCACAGTCAGTCTTTTATCCACCCAAAGTGGAAAAAAGATGGCTCTTGGTTGTAGCAAAATTAGGACTGTATTTCCTGCAAAGAACGGTTGAAGAGATGCAGTTGCCTTCTCTACCATGGCACTATCATGAATCTAAATATAAGGAAAAGATCAACATGTCAACATGATATACTCAATATTGGTCTTATGCCCTGCATTATAAAGTTTAGCTTTGTTCTTTGTTTTTCTCTACTTTTCCTCTACTCTACCTGAAGTTGAGGCTTTTCACTCCAGCAGTGGGAAGGGAAGGAATACTTAGGGACTGGCTTTGTTCTCTCTCTTTCTCCCTTACAACTCTCCCTCTTTCCAGCCAAGTGGTTGAGCACAGCTAAGTCACATATGTGGAATAAGCAACAGTCTGTGGGTCCTAAGCAAGAAATGGATGAGGATTGTCCTGCAGTGTAATTCTCTCTGGGATATATGGGTTGTAGGAAGAAGAGAAAGGCTTGAGAACATGGAGTGAATTCTTATTCTGTGAAGTTTAATGGGGACAGAAGCGTCCTGGTTGAGTCACTGAATCAAAATACCACAATCAAAACACCGTCAATCCACCCTTCTTCCTAACTAACCAGTCTTGCAGCTCAGAGACAAGAGGCACACTTCAGCCAGAATCATCATCTTTTGTCACTTAATGGAGTCAGCTCCGTGGCACAGAGCTTGGACACTTCTGTGTTCTGTCAGATGTCACCTGGATTCCAACCAAAGCACCAGGTACTATATTTGGCCCAAGCATTGGAACAGACAAGGGCATACATAATTTGAAAGAGCTTTACCAAGACAGCTCAGTGTGTCCTAGAGGAAACTAGCCTTAAAAAAAAAAAAAAAAAAAAAAAACAAAAAAAAACAAAAACTAAAAAAAAAAAAAAAAAAAAAAAAAACCAAAAACAAACAACAAAAAACCACAAACAAACAAGTGTGCTAATCTGACAAAACCAGAGGACTTTTTCTTGTCTTTCATTCTGGACTATGTTGCAAGGAGAGGCAGTCACCCCACTTTTATAAGTTTTGGTCACTTATACAACTAGACATCATCTATGCAAACAGAAATCTGCTGGTTTGGTCCCCTTCTCCATTCCTGCAGAAGTGCAACAGAAGGCGTGGAATAAAGAAGGTATTTCTATTTGTTCTGCTGAAAACAGCAGAAACTCTGACTGCCAGGGTTGTGCCAGAGGTGTTCCAACAGTATCACTGAACACTTCAACACCATGAAACTCAGAAGAGTATCCTGCATGGGGGCAGCATGAGGGACAAGCACTATCTGTATGAAACACAGTTCAGTTTCTAGGAAACAGAGCTTGTGTGTCAGCACAACAATGGTCCCAAGTGGATATAGGAAGAGGAAAGCTCTAGAGCACTAGGATGAGATCAGAGCAGGAAAGGGCAGCTATGAAGCCTTTGCTTTCATCCTCAATGCCATGTGGCAGAGAGAGAGAGAAACTCCTGAAAATCCTGTTGAACTGAGGCAGTTTTATAGAGCAGCTCCAAGCCGGTTCATATCCAGTACCTAGCCCAATCCATCTATTTTGGGCTGAGCTCCAGGGTCATCATCTGCCTGTAAACACACAGTATCAGCCCAGTATTAGATAAACACTGTGGATGCACATGAGCATGCACTGGTGAACACTCATGTGGTTGGACTGTAACATTCTTTTAGACTACAGATAAATTGCTTGGGATGCACGGTGGGACTTTATCTGTGTTTTGTACCTCAGCTAGCATATTAATGGGGGTTGGAAAATAGCAACAGCAGTAGAATAAAATGAAGTGAGTGACATTTAAAAATCACTGCAAAGGAATGTTCTCAGTGCTGCTGTCTTGTTTGTTTCGAGCTGCAACATCAGGGCAGACAGGCCACTTAAAGCTGCAGAGAAGGGCGAATGCTCAAGGAAGCTGTGGCAGTCTGGTCACTTTCCTGCGGTTTTTTAACACCAACAGTAGAACCTTGAAATCTTGGTTTCTGATTTCAGTGTAAAAATATGCTGTTGACTACACACTTTTCTTGCTCATTAATTGCATCACAGTTGAACTGTGCAAAATCCTTCTAAGTTGTGAACTGCACAAGGGGAAAAGTACATTTCCTTTGCCACATGTCTTATTTTGAAACCTCAGAGATTTTGTGAGGGGGTTTGCAAAAGCACAATCCATTTGACCAACTCATGGAGAACTGGGATACAACTTGGGATAAGCAGCCTGATTCCTCCTATCCTTGTGCCTTGAAAGAAAATGTAACCTGTTAAATTTTATATTCACTTTGTTTGGATATTAAAAGATGCAAAAGTACTGAACAGTAGAGCCAGTGGTCCCAGTTCTTATATTGTACCTAAGTAAATCAGAACTAATTCAATTAAATTCCTGGGCCTGTTTTTTAATACAAAATAAATGTGTTATTTCCCTCTGAAGTTTCTATACCCTGCTAAGGCAGAACAGAGAGCGATGGACTTGTTTTAATGTGAAATTAGTAAAACCAAAGACAGGATCAGATTTGCCGACTAAAAATATCTACAGAATTAAAAAACTGGCACCTGATCCAAGGGGAAGTAATGAATGCATAGCTGATGCGGAATGATAATGGAGTATACCCACGGAAATGATTGCAAAGTTAATCTTAAAAATCAAATAACTTAATTCTGATCCCAGTGATTTTGATTAAAATCAACTTGAAAAGAATGTCTAATGATTTGGTACTGATGTTACTTCAATTAGTGGAGAAGTGTAAGAAACAAAAGGAATAAAACACTTTTAATCTTAAAAAAGGAGAGCTTCCTGGGGTGTGGGGAAGATGTGTACATGCTGGAACCACGATAAAGCTTCCTTGTAAGGAGTAATGAGTTAGTGAACCTTTTTCAAGTACAACATTTTTCTTTTTGAAGCTAATATTTGCCTTGTAGTAACAGAGTTTCACAGTCACTACAAAGTGCTTGTTCATTTCTATTGCTGGGTATATGCTACAGCCACAGTCAGTGCACATAAATGAATAGGTGGCTCTCCTCCACTTGCCTTTTAAAGTGTGATCTATAACGATAAATCAGTCTGGGGCTTTGGTTGGCACAGGAGACTGACAAAAGTCTGCTAGGGCCTCTTTTCCCTGGCACTGCCATTTGTAATTTAGCTCTCACCCTGTGGTGCCCAAAACCTATTCTGAAATTACCCACACCCAGACAAGACTCTAGAGCTAAAATTCCACGTGACTACAACTGGTTGGAGAATTACCATGGGTTCAGATCTTCTTCTTTTTCCAACATTTTTTCTGCAGCCCGAACACAAACCAAAGCCTAAAGAGTTCTAGGCAAAAGGCAAAAAATATGCCCTGAAAACATTTGTTATAATATTGTGAAACTATCTAAAAAATTATTCTGCTGGATCTTTCAGTGTATTTCATCTGCCTATAAATACGGATAAAATGAGAGGAACTAATCAACAGCTTGCAATAATAATCTCATTACCTTTGTTACTGAAGGTACCGACAACAGTTAAATCACGAATCCTAGTAATCCATTCCCTAGCCTTCTGGCACAAGAGGGATTTGCTTTCTCAAATATGATTGTACTAAACTGGTATACCATTGCAAAGGTGCTCATATTTTCTCTGCTGTGGTCTTGATGGTAGGAAGGCAAGAGTTCTCAATATGCCAGAAAACAGACAGCAACATATACTAACAGAATAAGAGCAAATGGAACCATATTGATATGATATTCTAACACTCTCAAGAAATAGGGAGTAGACAAACTTGGATTGATCCTACAGCTTATGTTAAAAAATCTCACTTTAATATTCAGCTGAGGAGAATAAAATAATACAGTAAAACATATAATGGGAAACAGATAGCACCTTTCCTATTTAACAAGGGGTCATACACATTTGCTTCATAGTATTAATACCCAGTTGGCTGAAAGCTATGAATTGGTAAAATCCATCTTGAAATACATGTAATCAAATGACAATATGAATATTGTCCTAGAGAGGTGCTCGTATTTTCCCTGCTATGGTCTTGATGGTAACTAAGATACTCAGCTCTCCTTGAAAAAGGTAATAGTTCTCAAGATGCCAGAAAACATACAGTAAAATATAGTAACACAACCAGCACAAGTGGAACCAGATTTATATGATATTCTACATAGACAGCACATAGCACATAACTACTTCCAGTATTTTTGAGGTATTATTTGGGATAGAAAAAAAAAAGCACAGGTAATTTAGCACTGTGATGAATGGCCAAAAAAAAGAGGGGATGTGAAAAAGACAGATCAGGACTGACTGTAAAGAGAAGATGAATTCCTACAAATCTGGCATTGGGTCATAAACATCCTGTGCTCTACAGCAAAGGGCTCTGAAAAACTCATGCTGTAGAAAAACAGAAAGGTAACTCCTACCTTAACTGACAGACATGAATTTTAACTCTCCATAGTTAACATTTGTACTGCTAAAAGTAGTGATTATTACTATTACTAATTTAACAGTAATTTAAATTGAAATAATGTTTCCTTTGAATACTATAGTCGTGAGCTACAACAAAAATTTGTTTTTCTAGTTCTGCAGACAGAATCCACCCACTCTTACTAGATGAGTGTGTTCCAGAGCTTCAGCTTCTCCTGAAAAAATTTCTAATCCTTGTGGTTGCAAAGATAACTCTCAACACATGAGTGGACTGTAAGCAAAGAAGTCTGCCCAAGTATGAAGATGGCCTGGCAGGTCTGCAAGAAAGTAAACTCTGAAAACAGCAATTCAAATTTCTGCTGATTTAATTATATTCCAAACAATAAAATTTTTGTTCACTTTTAACTGTAAAAATGTTAATATATATTATTCATAGGTTGTGTTTCTCGTTGAAAGAACAAAACACATTTTTGCATGCAGACTGCAACGGCATCAGTCCTTGCACATTTGTGCAGATGAAAGTATGGCTCCTTGTTCTCCCTTTTACATCTTGTGCTCTTGCCCAGGGCTCTTGCTGGGCTGTGGCACATCACACATATAGTATTTATTGGAAATGCTTCTTGTGCCACCAGTTTACCTCCATCTCATGCACTTGAAGATAAAGCTGTTTTGAAGTTTAAACCTGTTGTAGTTCCATAAACCAGTCCCAGGTCATGATTCCACTACCTTCAAAATCTCAGCAAAATTAGGTTTTAGAAGCTTTCAGAAGCTTGGGTTTGGCTTATAATTGTAAGTGAAGTGTATAATTTGCTGTCTTCCTCTGAAGCAAATAAAAACATCTCCAAATTTAGATAGTACCGTGAAAATATTCTGTATTCTAGCCTTAGTTGAGTGAGGCTTAATATAAATCCACTGACTGCATCTTGGTAATAATTAGTTAATTATCCAGTAAGACATTTGTTATTATTGCTTTCCAAAACTGTGTCCCTGTTTATATAGGTGATACAACATCCAGCAGGATGTTGACAAAGTTAGTATCTGGCCCAAGCACTTCATATTTTCATTCCAAAGAACTCATCTTACCTCTTATTCAGTATCCTACCCCTGATAAAGGCTCAGTAGGAAAGACTTAGGGAAGAAGATTTAAGAAGTGGTAGTGCAATAGTGACTCTTCCTGTTCTGGAGAGAAGGTTTAGTGACTTTGTTTTTCAAAAGAACTATTCATGGTGACTGTAAGATCCCTTTCTTGCATGGAATCAGCTAAGTTACAGCTCAGTACTTCGTACAGATTTACTGATTTTTCACTTATTGCATTAACTTACATTGAACGCAATCTGCCATTTTACTGCCAGGCACCCAGTAAAGGGAGATCTTCTGTGACTCTGCAGTCAGTTGTGGGTTTGACTGTCCTGAATAATTTTGTACCCTGTATTTTGTGTGTATGCTTGTTCAAAGCTTTAATAATTACAGCTAGAATGATTACTGTTTACATGCTAATTATTCACAACTGTTCACATGAATCAATGTATTCCTATTTGTTACGTAAATGCCTCCTTGGAAATACTAATCTAAACCCCAGCACTCATTCATATCTTTCCAAATGGATGCTTTTCTTTGCCTTGTAGTACAGCCCACATGTAAGTATGATGGTAGTCCTTAATATGGAACATAGTGTGGAACAAATTATCTGTATACAATATTTTCTCCACACACTTAAGAATCTGGCAGTGAATATTGTCATGACTTACGCAGTGGTATATTTTACAATGACAAGAATCTCCTTGCGTGCAGCATGAGAGTTGGCTCTGAGGTATAGCATTATGAACTGTGAGTTATGCTTTGACTGCTTGGTTCTGGGACATGGTAATTGCAACCATTTATGACAAGGTTGAGTTAGATTTTCATTATTCAGAACTGGTGGCTGAAGTACAATAATAAAATATCTTTTAACAATGCAAGTTACTATACAACAGTACAAGGTCAACACCTAAGTTTAAACTTTCACTCTCTGTGCTTCTATAGTAGCAGTTCCCTCACAGATTCACTCAGTACTAAGGAGGTATGGAGAATTCAAGGCTACAATGGCTGTGTCTAAAGAAATAATTACAATTGTTACATACTTGATAAGTTGCTGCTTAAATATTCTGATTATTTTATATCTTCTCTTCAGCTTCTTGCTCAGAAGTGGCCTTTTGGAGATTCTGAATTTGGCCAGTTTCTTTGCAAATTCCTCCCCTTTATACAGAAGGCGTCGGTGGGAATCACAGTTCTTAATCTCTGTGCTCTTAGTGTGGACAGGTACAGTATGTTTTATTCCTTTGACACTGCTCTTGCCCTTGTAGTTTTTCTAAAACTGGGACCACTTGGTATAGTGTTCTTAGCAGGCAGATTACAGTATAAATGTAACTTACATTCTTGTTTTTGATATCCTGGATATAATAAAGCACAACATCTGTGGCTCAAAATATAATATGAAACCATTGGACTGATTAACTTTACATTTTTTTAAGGGTGTTTATCTAATAAAGCATTATTTCAATTTCCTTTACAGGCAAAAATGTATTGGGATTTGACTCAGTATTCACACTTTGGTCTTTCATATAATCACATGTTTGTTTTGTATTTGAACAGGGTCATAATCTTAGTTTTAAAAATAATTTTTCAACTCACTGCCTATGGACCATAATTACAGTGTGTTATTTTTATAATTTTTATAAGTAATTGAGTTTTATTGAAAAACACATTGGAAACTTGCTTTCATAGTTTGACACAGATTGTTTGAAAATTAATGCCTCTGCTAAAGGTGTTCAGGAAGATATATAAACTTTTGACAGAGCAACAGCTAAGATGCTTTTGAACATTATTCTTTTATGCTTTTTTTCTTCACACATATAAGGCAATAGCAGATAAAGACCACTTCTGTAAAAGCTATTTATATTGGTCTCGAGTTTACTTGATCATGTTCTAGTCCAAGGTATCAGTAATTCTGATACAGAAAATATTGATAAATAAAATACATTATGTGCATTAGTACAGTGATGCAAAGGCAAAAGAAACTTTAAAATTAATCTTGGTTTAGTTTTATATTAAGGAGTTGATGTACAAGGTTTGCAACAGATGAGTAACTTAGTAGTATCTGTACCTGAAATACAGTTCTTTATTGCATTAGTAATTCATTAGATGAAGCCAGAAACAAATATATGTAACACAGGCAAGTGTTCAATTTCCATTTTTGAGTCTGAGAACTACAAAAAGAATTCTATTTCTAAAATAATATCTGCCCAACATAAAATGCAATCCCACTGACTGCTCTAAGGAATAAATCATAGATCAAGCACACATGAAACAGAGTTTGTTAGATAAATTCTGACCTATGCAGTTTCACTAGATTTAGTCCCACTGTTCCACACATTTTCATGAGTAGCTTAGTTGAAGTTACCTCTTTATATATGCATATATATTTTTTTACAAGCACTGATTTCCAAATCCTCACAACAACTAAATGCTGTTTCCATTTGAGTATAAAGTCTTGTATGGGATCAGACTCAGACTATTTAATTTCCTCCCCCCAGTTTACACGCTTTGCCAAGGACATATTCTTTACCATCTGGTGCTACTCTAGTAAATGGTTGCAGAGAACATGTGTTAAAAAACAGATGTATACAGCCATCTGATACTGGCTAACATGAAGTGAACCTAGGTTAAATCACCACGAAATCAGTATGTCAGAGCACCTTCAGCAAGTTAGGTTGGGTGCTGGAAGTGACACAGTCACATTAATACAAAATTCCACATCAGCTAATGTCTGCTTTTTTGTGTGGAAAATAAGTAAATATGGAATTGTGTGCTGTCACAGCTGGACTGTTTCTGGTCTTCAGGCAAGGTTTTCTTTTTCTTAAAAAAGCTCCTGAAAACTATCTCATTTAGTTATTTTGGTTGTCTCTATATGTAATCGCATTCTACAAGGTAGAAACAGATAGAGTCAATTGGTGTAATGAATTTGGAGCTCCATAGCTTTAAGAATTGTTCACTCGTCATCCCTCTTGCAGACTACAGCCTTTATTTAGAACAAGATTACTCTGTTTTTCCTACAAGGACTGTTCCCTGTACTAACTACAAGCTATTGTGAAACTCCACTCATTACTACTGCCCCTCACACAGTGACTTGCACGGACAGCGTATTCAGGTTTAACTGGGCGTGCCCAAGGGGAACAATGTCCGCTCACATGTGGAGCGGGTTTTAAGAGGCTGACAGAAAACACCAAACCAGCCATTCACCCTTCCGAGCAAGCTCACATTTGTTTCAGATGCCTCTCAGGCATTTTTAAACTCTAGGTCATGATGGTGACGATAGTCTGACTCTCTAAACAGTGCCTGACTGTGACTAAGAGGAAGGATATTTCCCTTCCTGAGCTTATACTCTTGCGTATGTCTTGGGCATAATAATTTTGATGAAGAAATGTTTTTAAGAGTGAAGGTTTGGATCTCATTTAATATGTATACATCCTTTTCTTGCCTCCTCTGCATACCAAATGGCATAGAACAGTAATCTCAGGGTAGGTACTTAATTAATCTGGCCCAACTTCCAGTAAGTGTATTAAGTCAGGACTTTACCACTAAAACAAAGTCCTAACAGCTTTATTGTATTAAAAGCTCTGCAATCAACACACTGCTGGCTATCTTTCAAATGAAAAGCAGCTGTGATCTCTCACAGTGAAGAGGAATAGATTGATAGCAGCAACAGCAGTGTCATTTAGGAACAGTTCTGACACTCATCTTGACAGTGACTGCTTCTTACATCCTTGATCAAGTCTCTTACCTTTTCTGTATTGTTTTTCCCTCTTATAAAGGGCTGATGATACTTGCAGAATAGAAATATGTTACACTAGTGGGTCATTTGAGCAACTAATTTCTAATGCAGTCAAAAGGAAAAGGGAAACAAAAGGACACAGTCTGTAAGACAGCAGGCATATGGGACTGTCTACTGACAATCTATAGCCCTTGACTTAATTTCATATATTCCTTGATTTCATTCCATAAGGCTCACAATACATTTTCTTTTTTAATTCTGATTAGATACCACTACAGTAAATTTCATGCAAATTATTCCAGAAACTAATCTGGGCCACAGGAAAACCCACAACCATGCTGTATTAATGAGATCAATACTGGAAGGCTCACTAGAGTTCTAGGATTATTCTTTACCAAAGAATGATGGAATCACAGAGAGGGTGTAGAAAAAGATGAGAAATGATTCAGTGGCTTTACAGATCTCAATTTGTTGCTTATCAAATACGATACTTCAGAAGCAACTTAAATATAATATCCAAGTATTGAAATACAGATGATGTATCAGATATCCATGGGGTCTTTAGCTTAGCTAAGAAAGATATAATAAGAACCTATGGAACAAAGTTTCAGCCAGACAAATTCCAAATGAAAATAATGCACACATTTTTAACAATGAGGGTGATTATCTACAAAAAGAAACTACCAGGGAGAGGTGAAGGTGTCCTGCCCTTTGTGTTCTCAGATCAAGACAGTATGTCCTTCTGACAGAAATGCTTTAAGCAAATTATAACTATATAGGAGTGCAAAATATTTAATTGTATGTATGTATACTTCCTCATGTCCTTAAATACTACGCGTCTCTAAATATAAGTAGCAGGAGAGACTGCAGGGTCCATGAAAAGCAAGTTGGAATAAATAGCTAAAAATGGGAGAAGAGGGAGAAGAAAACAGAGGAGAGAGAGCAACTGAAGGGCACAATATACTAAAGTTGACAGCACATACATGAGCAGTAGAAAATGAAAAGGGGAGAGAGAAAAGGAGCCACAACATTAAAAGAAAAGGAAATGACCTGGAAAAGAACTGAATATTTTAGACAAGGTTGGAGACAAAAGGGAAACAAACAGAAAAAAGTAAAAAACACACACATACACACACATTTTAGACTGAAGAATTAAATGTAATGAATGATGTATGTATTTTATGTCAGTTTCCTGGCAGACATCCTATATTTTCTAAGTCTGAGTAAAATAAACCCTGCAGTATTTTCCCACTCCTAATTATGGGAGGTTTGTGGCTAGAGGAAGATCCTATGTATTATATAACTCACAGAACACCCACTTGAAAAATTATACTACCACTACTTTTCAAATCACTCTTACAGCACTGAGTAAAGAGACCAAGTAATTGCAGGTTAATATGCATTCAGGAAATTCTGATCTAATTACTGAGCTTCTTATGCTTTAGCTGAAATAATTCATAAAACTTCAGCCAATATTCCTTATCTGATAGTTATTTGAATTGTGAACTGAAAAAAGAATTGCTAATAAATTACATAAAGGACACAAATCCTTACTCCTGTGCATGCTGATCTCGTGCAAAACAGATGCAACTCAAACAGAACATGTACAAAAATGCAAGAAAGGAGAGAATTGGATTCACATTTACAACCCGTTTGTTGTCACCTAGTTACACAGGTGACACAACAAAAACTTTACATTTCTTACTTGAAAAATATGTACAGTTTACAGGCCCCTGTTTGCTAAGAACCTCATTCAGTCAAGGATGAGATAGTATCATGTACCTTGTGCAGCTGATGGGACCAATGTTTAAATTGCCAGTCACTAGAAAGTAAACTTCAAATTGATTGTTAAATTTCCAAAGTTCACAATTATTTGAGTATTTGTGTGAAAAGTTATGTCTCTATGAATATTCCATTTAGTCATTAAAGCCAAAGTTTTATTTATGGACCGGTTTGGACTCTGTACTGTATGCCTATCAGTCTTCTCCAAATAATTTTGAACCTTCTGGCCAGAGTTGACAGAGAGATTGAGTTCTCAAAGCCAATAAATTTCTACAGGTTCTTTGAAAACTGTCAGACAAGTAGAGGAGAAAGACTCTCTCAGCTCCCCAACTGGGGGAAAGGCTGCAGACTGGTGACAAGAATCCTCCAGCACTGGAGGGACAGAAAATGTTGAGAGAAAGAGGCAAAGGGAGAAATGCACAGACTGTATTTGAAACTTCTCACCTTTTACCAAGATCACAGTTGTAAGACACATACACAGAGGAAAACAGGTTTCAATAATTCCACTTTTTACAGAGAAACTTGCTACCTAAGGGATAAAATAGTGGGAAAATATGTTGGTTTTGCCACATACAGACTTCTTAGCTATGCACTTCAGTTTCCACCAGAAAGGTGGTGCAGAGGCTAAGAGAGCTGTCAGACTGCCCTAACTGACACCCTGGTTGTCATCTAAGGCAAACGCAGAATATGCTGCATAAAGCCAGTATTTTTAACATTGAATAATGTAAATAGAACAAATGCATTTTCATTTCATGAAGAGTATTTTCACAGTATTTCACTGCACAGAAGCTGACAACTTCACTTTAGATAGCACTGCTGTTACAGCTGAGGTAGCTGAAGGAAATAGCTGGTTTGTATCAATTAGAATGGCTTCTGTGCCCGGAAGCTTTTTGCCTTCTGTTGTGTCGGTTGGTCTAGTGAAAGGTAAGGTTTGTCCTCACAAACCTTGCCTACTGTTATTAGAAATCCTTCATGTACTCCACATAGCAGAATTCCACACAATCCTGTGCCTAATCAGAACAGTTGCAGCCAGCTCTCTGCTATCCACCCCTTGATGTGCTCTGTTTCGCCTAGGTGGATTGACAGCTGGCAGAGCCCCTGAAACACACAGAAAAAAAGCCAAGCAATACAAGTCTAAGATTTCAGCTTTAGGATTTTACATAATATAAAAAATTGAACCAAGACCTTTGAATTTAAGGAAGAAACTGAAGGTTGGAAAATAATGCCTGTCTCTTTCAGGTATAGAGCAGTTGCCTCCTGGAGCCGTGTTCAGGGAATTGGAATCCCTATGATCACTGCTATTGAAATTTTCTCCATTTGGCTTTTGTCCTTCGTACTGGCTATTCCAGAAGCAATTGGTTTTGCTGTGGTACCTTTCAGATACAAGGATGAAGGTTATGTTACCTGCATGCTCAATCCTACAAATAATTTTATGTTGGTAAGTAACACCCTTTCATCTCTTTTTGAAACCCACAGTATAAAGGTTAGGCAGTTAAGATGTTACTGGATTATAATTGCTTTATCCACCCATAAAAGTGCAAAATGTATTCTAATGTATATTGCTGCAAAGAGGATCCTTCATTTACAGTGACCTGCCTCTCCTTTCAGCCAGAGATAGTACATGGGACCTTACACCATTTTCATTTCTTCACTACTGAGGATTCTTAATACACAAATTTACAATTCGGGCCTGCAAAAGTACAATCAAGAGGTGTATCAGGGTAGCCAGAGCCTTGGAAGGTATTGTGCTTCTAGGTATAACACCTTGGAGCTTGTAACTGTCAAAACCCATGTTTTACCATGATTAGTCATCATATTGCATGCAGTAGCCAGCTCTTTTGGCAGGTAAAGAAAAGGGTGGGGCCATGCTCTAACATATTTTTTCCTGTTCTATGTGCACTTAAAAAGTCAAAGAGAGAATAATCCCTTCATTTACAAGAAATCATGACTACAAATCTGACAGAGTCACATCTCCAACCTAGGTAGCTTGAGCACTGTTAGCTGTCATCTAGATACAGCAACTCTAGAGCAAGAGAAGTGCCTGAGACACGCCAGGCTGCTTTGGCACATTTCAGAGCCCTCATCCCCTGTGCTACTGCAGCTTAACAGTTGCCAATACGCACATTACCTTGTACAAAGCAGGTCAGGTGAGTAGTTATTACTGAATTAATGCATCTTTACTGCATAGGAAGATCGTGATTTTCCGCCCAGGCTTACACTGAGAAAAGGGGAAAGCAGTATCTTAATTTTTAGTTTGTGAACCCAAAGAAGGGCCAGCCACCATTCACCCAGTAAATAAATTCTATTTTATCTCAGAGAAGGTAGATAGTGCAAGGTCTTATGTCCTGAGGGAAACTCCATATGTTTTTCCAGACTAGAATTTTTTATGATAGAGTGCAAGTTTTTTATTTTTTGAATGTCTGGCACTTCCCCTTTTATTGGATCAGAACATGGCTTGCCTGAGAATTGGGAAGGATAGGGCAAAATGGAGCTGGGAAATTTAGAATATAAAAAGTGTGAATGATGAGTGTTTTTCAGAGGAACTGAAAAAACCCCAACTTTGGTATGGTTATGCAGACTGCAGGGATGGCAGAAAGAGCAAGAGACAATTGCAAGAGAAGACAGAAGTAATTCCCTAATGAAAATAATTAATGCAGGTGAAGATAAGAGTGGAATTATCAGGACTATGTCTTTGTTTCTAAGCTCTACAGATTATATGACTGTAGATACTGTACTTATAAGAACATGGTTTATGAAATGCACACTGCAGCAAATTTCCCTTTTGTAATGGCTCTTTCATTCCACAAATGTGCCTGGACAATCTTCACTTCCTCTCTCCCTAAGGAAAGTTTTCTCTTAGCCCTTCTCAAAAACACCTACTATTCAGGTCTTCCATAGGCATGCTAACTTTAATGATTACTGTTCTGTTCTTAATGTGGTAAGTACAATAGCTTGTTTGATTAGCAGGAATTAGTATCTTTTACTTGCTCAAAATAATTCAAAGGCTCCAAATCTCCCCACACCAGCTTGATTTTCATGGAAACAAAGCAGCATTTATATCCAAGCTGAGAGTAAATGTTGGACATGTCAGTCAAAATTGAGTGTTGTGTTTCAATGCTCTGCAAGCAAGTACAAACACGAGGTTAAAATGGAAATGCCAAACTATAGTATTTACCACCACAAACACCACAATAAACAATTACTAAACTTTGGGAAGGATTTGTGATTAACTTTTGTTTTTAATAGGAGCTTATTCATGTTTAAAGCTATCCTTGAAAGACTTAAAAGATTCATGCTACACCATGATTCCCAAGAGGCTGAGTGCACTAGGAAACTTGTTTAAAATGCACATTTCCTGTAGAAAACCAGTTCCATGTGTGCTGTCAAGACAAACAAAAGAATGTCTACTTCTCTAAAATCTACCCAATTTTGTGCTTTGATGTAAGCTTTGTGAAACTCAGATTCCACAATTAATCATTTACAGACATTTTCGTGTAGGTTTTATAACTACTCAAAGCCAGGTTCTCATACAGAACTGAGGCGGTGGTCAGGGTTGTGGCACAGAACTCTGTGTGCGTGTTTTCTTGACTGACAGCTAATGCTCACAAAGGCTGGCAGACTGATATGGCAGAAAGTTTTCCCTGTACACATTGCATGGATTCACACAGTACTCATTTTGTTATGCTGGCCCAACCAATATGATTCTAGTCTGACTTGGAGGAATTTGCCATGGAGAAGATAATTGTCTCCATGTATTTGTAATCCTTTTCTCTTCATTAGGAATGGAAATTAGATTTCCCCTCAGTACAAACTCTTCAAATATGAGGCAACTTGTTTTTGGTTTTCTGCTGGCAGAAGCTCTGTTCCCAGTGGGAGAAATTCTGCCCCCGAGGGGAGCGAAAGTATGCAGCAAGACTGTAGCCCCTCCTCACGCAGGGATGAGGCTAATGAGGAGGAGGAAACAAGCTAATCAACACAATTCAAGATGTCCTGTGAGGTGGGGTTGTGTCCTAGATACCAGCGCATACTCTAAATTAGCAGGTTCTGTAAGCTGCTAACTGTGTTGGGGCAGATGGAGAAAAATCAAAAGCATTTCCTTTTTCTTATTAAATCAACTTTCTAGTGTAACTAAAGCAGATTTTAAAATGACTATTATTAAATACTAGGCTATTAATTGCATCCATGTTTTTCAACTTCCAAATCTTAGCACTACTTGGTTTTAAATGTAAACAAGATGTCAGTAGTTTTACTTTTTCAAACAGGATGATATGAGGATTCATATAATCCTCAGTTATTGCATTTTGACATTTGGTGTGGGAACTGTGGTGTTAAAAGAGCACATCCACTAGGAATAAACAAGCTCCGGGAAAGATTATGAGAAAGAAGATTCCCTCTTACACACATCCGTCTCGGTGACTAATAACATAGAGACAGGAAGTATTTATAATGTATTTCAGTGCACACTTTTGGCTGAGCATAAAAGTTAAAATCCAACTTTCTAAACTCTGAAAATATAATTATCTACAGTAAAGAGTAATTTTAAATGTTTTGTCAAATGTAGTATTTTCCATAATACATAAATATATTAACTTAAACCACATCTTAAATCACATCTAACACTGAAAATTGTACAGCAAAGTACTGCTACTCGTATCAAGTCCTGCAGTGTCCTGTCACAAAAGGCAAATGGTATAAATGGCAGGCAAAGGGTTAAAAGTAACTGTACCACCAGAAGCAACCCATCCTAAGCTTTGCATATATCAGACAAAGACTTTGGAAGTGGCGACTATCTGCCCAGTACATAAGCAAACCAGCTACCAGTCTATTCACTGATAACAAAAGGTGATTAAACTTTCAAGATGTTTTGAATTTTCCTTTTTTGGAATCAGGACAGAAGCTGTAGAGGTAAATGGCATTTCCTGAGTCAGGCTTTTAGAAAGATTTCTTATCTCAAACTGACTTTGTCTACATTTTGGCATGTCTTTTTTATGCTTTTTTATGAAAACTGGAATCCAGTTTCATGAATGTTCAGAAAAAACAAACAAAAAAAAAAATTAATTCCAACACAAGACAGATTGCACGGGCAGGCTATCCATAAAGGAAAACAAATGTTTACACTGCCACAATTCTCCTTTTGATGTTGGTCCAAAACAGATCAACATTAAGAAAGTTGTGCTGTTTACCAATAGACACACACCAGCGTACTGTCGTGCTTTACAAGACCTTTCTGTGGTACTTTCCATTGAATTATAAAAGAATATCTTCTTTTGTCTTTACCTTATCTACAGTTTTACAAAGATGCGAAGGACTGGTGGCTGTTTGGTTTCTATTTCTGCATGCCACTGGCATGTACTGCCATCTTTTATACGCTAATGACATGTGAAATGTTAAACAGAAGAAACAGCAACTTGAGAATTGCTCTCAGTGAACACCTTAAGCAGGTAAATATTAGGAACATCAATGTTTGAAAATACTGTTGTTCTCTCTTTGGATTTGCTTAGAAAGGTTTCAAAGTGTCCTTGAATACGGTAAATTACAGAATGAGAAAGTGAAGAAGTAGGTTATTTATGATGTTAAGGTATTCGTTTAAATCCAGAACACAAGACTAAATGATAGGATAAAGAAGTATTGAAGACAGCATGCCCAGGAAACTAGCCAGTTTCTTTCTTTTCTTTAGCATGTATGACAGTTGTGCTCTCCTGCTCTTTAACCTCAAATCACTACTGGCTAAATGCTTTGAAATTTAACTACAAAGATTGCCAAAAGAAAAGTTTCTTTTTATTCATAATGATATGACTCCATGGGTCCTCCCTACTTTTGGCACACTTTGATATGCAACTTTAGTTGCATATTAAAAGCAATTATAGGATAACCTGGTTTAGAATAGAATGGATTTTTTTTTCAGGGTGATTGCACTGCTGCAGTACTAATACTGTAGCTGCTTTGAAAAGAGCAACAGGAGAATAGAACAAACAAGTGATCGTAAAGTCACTCACAGAACCGTCAGATCTCACTTTGCTGTTTTTGCAGCACTGTCTGATGTTTAATTCCTAACTGAAATTTTAAAAACCGTCTGTAGCTTTTCCCTTGTGTTCATGTCAGCCCCTTAAATTCCACTCTTGCTTTCAAATTCCACATTCACAGATGTGAATCCCTACAGAAGTCCCCTCTGAATCAGAATGAGTTCCCTCAGAGCTTCCTCCTCTGCTGGTTCATTCCAGACCAGGGCAGACTGGAAAATCCTTCAGTTGTGCAGATTTTCCACTTTTTCCCCTGATCCGGCCCCAGGGCCTGCAACAGTCTGTCCTAGGGCCACACACAAGCTACTCCACCCGTTAGAACTAGAACGGTATGTACAGGGTGGGGGAATCCATCCTGCAGCTTTCCCATCCTGATGTGGCAGTGCCCAGCAAGCCACTCTGACTGGTTGCTGGAGGATGACTTTATGCCACAATTTATGAATGCTTGTCATTTTAACTCTCACCTTTTACGCTCCTCTCCTCCTTCCTTCCCTACAGCCTTGTCCACATCAATGTCTAGTTATGATCCTTTTCGTATTTTGATAAAAACTGCTATTGTGAGAAACAGGAAACAATAATGGTCATATTCAAAGCCTAACAAGACTTACTATAATTACACATTTAACGTTGAGATTTTTAATGGCAGTCCTGCAATGCTTTTTGTTAAATTACAGTGGCAGTTTCAGAACTGGTATTCTTATCCCTTCATATGCTTCTCTTTATCAAACCCATGCCTACCAAACACCACTGGTATGCATTGTCAAAAATCCACTAAAGCATCTGTAAATCTCAAGAGCCGTATAAAATACCCATTAAATTGAAATTATTTCCTGACTAAGTATTAGGAGATTAAGCTGTGACACAGACGTTTCTAAAATTTTGTTTGTAGAGGACCTAGTTACTTAAGAACATCAAGATCACATAGCAAGGATCATATAGCAAAATTAATACACTGTGCAGTATCCCTTTATGTAACATGATGCATATAAAATAAAATAGTATGTCAGAGAGGATTTGACATCCTGACTAGGTACGTGGTTGAATGGAACTTTTATTGCCAATTGATTTAGGTGCCTTGGGTTTACAGATTGCCCCACACCAAGGATTAGGTACAAGTGGTTTATCAAGCAGATGTATTCCCAGTTTTCCTCATACATGAAGAAGTTTTCTTACAGATTATGCCTCTTTCTGAAGAAAGAGGCTTATCTGAGGGATTGCCAGAAAACAAATGCAGTGTAGAGGAATAAGAAGGGCTGGGAAAGGTTCAGGAAAGCCCAGCAGTGTATTTTCCTTGGCTAACATCTACAATGTCCTGGCATTGACCTATGTGCTCCAGCTGCTTCCATCTCAGTAATAAGCAAGCTCTGCTGAAGATGGCCAGAATCAAGACTGTGACAAGCCCCATAAAAAGAGCTCAGGGACATCAGGTAGTCTGGAAGCTGCCCTTCGGGAATCCTTGTATGCTTTATCTAGATTACTTACTTTGCTGCCAACATTTCGACACTACCATCACCTACCAATAGGAATTAGGCACTCAGTCATAGTTCTCTTTACTTCTTTTTCTAGCGTCGAGAAGTTGCAAAGACAGTTTTCTGTTTAGTAGTGATTTTTGCTCTTTGCTGGTTCCCTCTCCATTTGAGCCGAATTTTGAAGAAAATGGTATATAATGAAAGAGACCCCGGCAGATGTGAACTCCTCAGGTATTTCATTTTCTATGCCAATCAGTTGTTTATATGGAAAAAATATAATGCTGCATACTTGGAGTTTATGAGAAATGTCATTGGGCCTGTAACTGTGGTGTTAAAAGAGCAAACACTATTTTATGACATTTCAGCTGCATCCATTTTTACGGGTTTTAGTTTCAATGGGGTAGCATAATTTCAATAAATGTTGTCTGTCACCCTTGCAATCACTTTCCTCTGGCTCTTGTGAACTTCTGTAAATTGGGTTTTTATAGACCTGCATGGTAGAAGGTAGGTTGAGGGAGACAGGTAAGAGAGAATTAGTATCTGTGACAGAAGAGATTGTAACCACAAAGAGCATGGGTGCTTCTACAGTACATGAACAGACTAAATGTTCTGCTTTCTCTTTTGTTGCCTAGTTTCTTGCTGCCGTTGGATTATATCAGCATCAACCTGGCAACCATGAACTCTTGTATAAACCCAATAGCTCTGTATTTTGTGAGCAAGAAGTTTAAAAACTGTTTCCAGGTAAGATCTTGATGATGAGATTTGATGCCCAGTTAATGCACTGTATTAACCACTTAGTTACGATCTATTTTTAGCAGTTGGGAGAAGAGGCATACAAAAGAATGAAAGATTATGAACTATCTAGTTTACTAGCTAGCAGTTCACAGCACAAAGAAAACTGTTTCAGTTTCCAAACTGAAAGGGGAACTATCACTTTATCCAAAATGCTAAACTAGTAAATAAGTCTGACATAGTCAAACATATATGTAAACATGTCAACATGTCAACTGAGGTAGACATACTCTTGTAAGTATTACTTATTTGCATGTGACATGTACATGAAATAGAATTTGGTTGATTACACATTTCCCACTCTAGATGAAGGCAAAGAACACACACACAGGACAGACACAAAGCTGCCTGCAGTTAAACAATCCCATTAACAACTAAAATCTTCAGGCTGGAATACCCAAGCAGGCACCTGAGTTGACTGTGGCAGTTAAATATGCATTATGGCTTTTACCTGCATTTTTCCAATTCCTACACATGAAAACATATTTTAAGGCCAAAATAATTTTTTGTGACACTGTCGCTGCAAGTCCCTATTCACCTAATAAAGGCAATACAGGAAGAAAGAAAATGAGAGCATATATAGTGGTAAAGAAATTAAGGAAATGGAAAAGGAAGACTGCAATAGCTTTATCTGCAAAGAAAAACAGAAGACAACAGGACTATACCACTAAATGAATTGTGAATAGGCAACTCAAGGCACTGAAAAAATGTAATTAATTATTAGAATAGGGAATACCTGGTTTTTTGTAGCCTGCTCAGACTTACAAAATATTTTAAGGGAATATTTTCACATGATAATAAGAAGTCAGCTTTGCTTTTTATGGTCCCCTACTCCATTTAGGATAATATGCCTCAACTTGTCCTCAGCCGAAAGGGAGAAGTAACAGTGGGTACTACTACCAGGCTGCTCCTCACATTGTTAGTTCATTCTTCCCATTTGTCCTTCCAAATAAAATTATCATCCAACAACTCTAATTAAAAAAAAATTCAGCTGTTATTTAATCCTTCCCTGCTTCTCATTATAGCTTATCCCTTTCCCTTCTAGTATCAAGGTCATTAATTCAGGCCATCTTTGCATTTTGTATTTAAGTTTCTCACCCTACCTCTGTTGCTATTTTACATACCCACCCATAGGTAGATAGTACAGATATCTTAAGCCTGGCGTTACTTCTCTGCAGCACTCCTCATTGAGTTCACAGAAGTCATGGACCTACTGCTGTTATTGCCACTGGTCCTCTGAGGCCCTAACTCCTTCCCCTAAAGTAGAGATTTTATCTATGTAAATTTACTGGGTTTTGAAGGGAGGGGAGGATAGCTGAAGAATCCTTTCCGCTCCTTTCAGAAGAGACAACTGAACATACCAGCCTGTGAAAAACCTGGGAGTATTATCCTGAATGATCTTCTATTGTTAACTGTGATACACCTCAATATATTCCCTGTCCCTTTTCCTAAATAATTTTGTCTGCTTCTAAGATGTGAGAAGAGACTTAAATCACAGGCTGGGAAATCTTATTCTTCTCTCGTACATGCGAAACAACAAGCTGATCCCGAAGTTTGAAGTGCAGTGACAAAGAGGGGGAAAAAAACAACCCAGCTCTTACAATGTGCATTGAGTTCTGTCAGTTCTCAGTCTATTTGCCTTAGTCAAACAAATTTCCCTTTGGATACTGTGAAAGATTTTCTTAAATAAGAGGGACAGGCCAGGCCTAATTTGTTGTGCTTGGTTTTTTTAATCACAATAACTGTTTGCCTCCTAGGATAAAAAATTTGCCTGAGTGCAGCTATCACTCCCTTCAGCTAGAATTGTCTGTTCATTTCTGAATGAAAAATATGTCTGGCAACATGCATAGAGTTGATAGATTTTTGTTAACGTTTTTTTGTTTTGGTTTTGGTTTTTTGCAGTCGTGTCTTTGCTGTTGCTGCTCCCAATCTAAGAGTCTAGTGACTTCAGTGCCCATGAATGGAACAAGCATTCAGTGGAAAAATCAAGAACTAAACAATCACAATACAGATCGAAGCAGCCATAAAGACAGCATAAACTGAAAATTGAGGACTCTGATACCACTTCAGAATCAAACAGGAAAAAGTCACAACAAAGCTATTTCAACAGGAAGCCCAGTGACCGTTCCATCATCAGTTTAGTCATGTGCACCCTCGTACCTAATTCTAGAGGTGACTGAGTAGATTGATGGACTATGACTACGATGTTCTGTGAACTGAGACCCACTGGATGGTAATTCTGGCTCTGAAAATGATACTGATGCAATTATGACACCAAAAAACTGACTTGAACTACACAGATGGTTGGCTCTTCTGAACCAAGCAGGAACTGTCCAGTGTCTGTGACTGGTACAATACAATCTTTTTACCTGATTGTCACTTAGAATTAATCACTCTAGAATTTTTCAGGAGATATCAGAATGTGACTATATTTTCTCTCTGCCCATTCGTCTCTTAACTTTTGTGTGGTGGGTGTATTCCATGCCTCACTATGTTCTGCATGTTGTTGTTGTTGTTTTTCAGGTTTATGTTGGAAAATGTTTTGGTCCACACCAGTATTTTATTTACTTATGTTACAATAGGTCAGGACATTAGCTGGGCAGTTCGCATTTGTAGCACTTCAGTACTCAAAAATAGGAAGAGACCATTTAAACTAGCGTCAACATTTGGCACTTAAGCACAGATTAATACCAAAAAAGGAGGTATTAATAATACAGTACTATACTGTGTTATTTATTCTAATGCTCTGTACAAAATAAACATAAATATAATCTATATCAGCAAAAAAGATGCCCACAGAGGGGCACCTTACACTGTGTTTTTAATTAACCTACCATGTTAATTCTTCAACTTTATGAACCTATTAATCTATTTAGACTACAGCTGTGTTAGATCTAAGTTGCAGTGAGGGTGAGTGGAAAACAGTGAAACATTATTAAACCTGTCCAAAGAATATGGTTATTACCATAGCAGCTATGCACAACACTACTTATACATTGTGAACATGAGGTTACAGTCATAGTGAATGCAGAATTGTGGAAGTCCCCAACAGCTGGATGTGCACAAGGATATTTTGTGCCTTATGCTCAGAGAGTTTTTTGTCTTACTCTCACAATGTTAAAGATTTTAATGGGGTTTGATATTTTATTAGAAATGTTAACCATACAAAGCTATGAATAATATATAGAAAATATTGCTTGCATACATGTAAACTGGTGATTTACTTATTATTTCCACCCATTATGGTTACATGGCAAGAAATTCCTTGTTTGGCTATAAAAATTTTTAATAGGTAGCCTTTCATTAAACAGTGGAATTAAATAGTGTGGTGTCATATATAATATGCCTCGTGCACAGATCTGCTGGGAAATTTATAGCATCTGTTGTGCCAGGCTGAGAAGCAGTAATTAAAATTCCACAAATGTTTAAACATCCATTACATTTCAAGTGAAAGATATAATTCTGCATATTTTCATTTATGAGGTCAAAACACTAGTGCCTACAGTGACTTCTGCTGCACAAGTTTCCCAAATGTTTACATTCACAGAAATCTTCTAAAGCATATTAAAAAAAAGTACTTTACATTTGTTTATGTATTTTTGTGTGCTTTTGTCTCTGGACATATATGTGTGTATAAATACATACAAATTTATGTTCATATGTTATAAACCTGAATGCAGTCTTCTGACAGTGCTCTGTAGTAGTGCCTAAGAGCATGGTATTGAAAGAGTCTTGGCTGAATTTTATTCAAAATATTTCATCCTCAAACTGTATAAAAAGATCATAACAAATGAGTAACAATGCTTTCCTTAGAGAGGTTGCACTACTGAGTCTCTTTACATCATGACACCTTCACTGTTCCTTTCACAGAATCAATTGAGCAGATAATAAAGGTAAACAGAAAACAGATATGAGGAATGGATATAATTTATAAATTGCCACACTTTTTTCAAGGCAGGAAAAAGCTTTGTGCACATCCTCCTCTCCTGTTATTTCTGTGATGGTTAGGTGGACCAAAAAATTCATACTATACCAGCAAACCAACAATCTGATTGTTCAGAAACAATCTTTTCTACCTGTCTACACAAGTCAGTGAGCAGTGGAGACAAGACAGGAGAGAAACTTGAGAGCTCTCTGCTTCTACAAAAAGAGTATCTACATGCAGAAGTTTCAGATTGCCAAACAGACAATTTTTAGACTCTACCAGCACTGATACCAGCCACAGGTTATGAAAAACTAACAGTTTTCTTTCCAGAATTAACACTTCAAACATCTATTGCTTTCAAACCAATAGTTGGTTCTGTTACGTGGCAAAGATTTGCGCACACCAAGTGTACTTTAAGCCAATTCGGCCTACCTGGAGGTAACGTGTTCCTACTCCCCTAAGTGCTGACTGACCTTAGCAGCAACATTATAAAATACAAAACATTTTAACTAAAGAAAAAAAACCGAAGTAAAGTATCTAACAGATGTGAGAGGTGCTTTTTAAAAATGCTTTAGAATGATTTTTGGAAGCTTACTTGGGGATCAAAGCCTGCAAAAACTAATCGATGAACCTCATTCCATCTCCAGTGGAAGGGCAGAGAGCGCCTAAATAACAGTGACGAGTGAGGTCTCAGGAGGTCTCAGGCTCTTTTTTGCCATGCATGCTCTTGTATTTTCACTGGCGGCTGCTGCCTCCACTCACAAACCAATCAGAAGGACAAAGGGTGTTAGGATGTGGCAATTATAGTGAGGGGGAACTGTTTCTGTAAAACTTGCTAAGGTACTTTTAAAATTCTCTCCTATTCTTCCCACTAATAATGGTAAGTGTTCCTCCTAGTATTGTATCTACCCTCAATTCTGAAAAAGCTACCTTTCCAAAAGAACCAAGAAAACACTTCCACGATTCCGAAATGCAGCCTTTTTTAATTTTAACCTTTCCTTTTTCTGCCAAGTTCTGCAAAAAGGTGCTCTGGCATTTCTCTCTGTGCATCAAAAACAGTATAGGTTTAGTTGGGATTCCTCTGCTGTTGCGCAGAAACTGCTTCCTCTTTCAGAACAGAGCAACTCTCCACCGGCATCCTTCCATCCTCCTTATTTTACAGATGTTTATATGTCCGCTGGTTGCGTTCCTCTCAGCTGAACCAAGCCTAGCTTTTCCCTGCAGCTAATGGGATCTCTATTGCACAAGTTTCAGATTAATTTCTTACACTTTTGGTAACATCTGTTCATCATAATCAAAATCCATTTCACTACCACAATCATCTTTCTTGTGGACTTCACAATTCCCAACTCTTTTCAGTCCAGTCAGCGTAAAATTTCATTGACTGTTTCCTCTTATATGCAGTCTCACATCTCAACTTCAAATACTTTGCAGTTTTCTTTAATTTAGAATCCAGTTATTCTCTTTATTTTCAACATGCATTTTTTTCAAAGTACCTCACTAAACATTTCCTCTTTGGTGTATTTATATTTATTCGCTTCAAAGATACAACATACATAGCTTTTCACTTATGTTTGTATTTATTTATTTATGTATGAAACTCTGTGCTTCAGACCTGACCTAGCCAGCTCATGTGCTTTGGGAAAAAGTTGATCATAAATCTTACCTGATAGAACTGTCAGCTTGGTTCAGTGAAAGGAGGCTTATGCAACCCTCATGTCTGAATATGTTTATTTTTTCTTTTACTGCAGTCAGTTCCAGGTGTTTACCTGTCTGTCCCTCTATCTTTCAAAAACAACTATGAACCCCCTACCCAATTTCAATAAATTTTACAGAACAGAACTATCAATTTGAAGTTGCAGAGAATTTCACAAGAACTGTAGGATGGGTAGAAGAACAAGATCCTACTTGTGCTCTATGCAGAAAACTCTTGAAAGAGAGTTTATAGGTACTCAGCAAATTCACATCATAGAGAGATGTTATGAATATTACAGATGCAGAAAAAGCTTTGATCAGAGCTTGTAACTTGAAAGACATCTGAGACTCCAACCACAACACACAAATTCTTGGGACAGCATTTCTAAGTTCCATTGCTTGTGGAATTACTTGCTTCTTTGCTGTTTCTCTCTCATCATTTACATATTTGCCACAATCTTGTTACTATACCATTTTATTCTGTGAAGCCTTATGGGTTTCAGTTTGTGAGAAGACATGGTCCAAATTCAAATTCTGCTGCATTTGTATGAACAGATTTCTGCTCAAATGTCCCTGAGGCAAAGCATTCATTTTCATTAGAAGAAACACACTCGGACTGCATGCTAACATTGCCTTGCAAAATTTCTTCCAGACAATCAGTTGTGCAAAAGCTTGGCTCAGTGAAGCATTCCTAATTTACACCACTCACCCTTTCAAAGACTAAATAAAGGCAATTATCTGCAAAATCAGAGCAAGGGAAGACACATAAAAAGTTTACAGAACAGAAACAATTCCCAAGTTGCATAGGAAAAAAACCCCAACCAAAACAAGGCATGTTTAAAATGTGGTTCTAAAATAAACAGCTTATCATTACTCCAAGTGTGGGAAAGGAAGATAAGAACTAAATAAGAAAATGTAGGTCATCTCCAGTTACTCTAAAGGAAGATGAAATTAATTGACCTTTAGTATCTCATCTAGAATTAGCTACTTCCCGGTACAGATACCACTGCTTCTGAAATGAACTGTTGCTTGAGTCACAGTTTTGCCATCTCATTAGTTACAGTAGCTTATGGTTACAATAAAGCTCAACATAGTAAGTGTTACAACTGATACAAAAAAATAATTTATTCCATTCTTTAGCAGCACTCTGCCAACATTTCTCGGCGTAACTGAGTATCTGCAAACTGCTCTGAAATCAATGATTTGGAAATACTTCGTGCATCTCAGAATAAGGCCTTTACTTTAATCTCATGTAGTCTTAGTCCTTGGGAGTAAGAAGACTGAGTCTACAAGTTACTGAATCAAGCATCCAAAATGATTAATGAGAAGCATTTCTAAGCCATCCAAGAGAACATGCATTCTGCTGTATATTTTAAACATAGGGGAAGATTAGAAATCAATCATTACTAGACACCACTGTGCCATCCTGTAGCCACATTTCATATTTATTAAAATCTCTGTGTCTAAAGATTCTTCTTTTCCCCTCCAAAACTGTTGTAAGGTGGCCTTCTTGGAATTGCCTCTGAATAAAGTATACATTTGGATTAGCTTTCTTTCAAATACCTACACAGCATTAATAAAGCATCCATCTCCAGATTCATGTTCTGTTCCAATACAGTAACACAAACCACACCAGTGGAAAAGTCACCAATTTTTGGGGCCAAGTTTTAAACAGAAAATTATCATAGTACTCCTGGGACAAATGAATACTACAGCTCAGTACTACTCCTGGAAAATAGATTGATTTTTTTACAGAAAAAAAAAACCAAACCCCAAAACTATATCACTTTCGCTAATCCAACCAGAATTGAAATAATAAATCAAGGAGTAGATGTTTACATGAATAATGAGATGTCCACAGTTACATGAGCTGGAATAAAATCCTGTAAGGGCTATAAATCTTTATGCTTCAGTATATAAAATAAGTCTAAATTCTGTTGATTAGGAAGATGTAACCATACAATGCAAGATTCTTTGATTTCCCTGCAATGTTTCCCTGAAGTATTATCTCCAGGAGACATCTCAACCTCAGAGATAATAATGAAGAAAGGGAGATGTCTTACTGAGAGGGGAGATGCCAACTAACATTGTCTTCTTACACTTGAAAAAGGTCTTTGGCTAATATTTTTTGTAATATCCAACATCTGGGTTTTCTCTGTCACAAATGAACTGCAACAACTCCAATGTCAAGGACTTCTCCAAAATCAAGGAATAAAGTGTTGAATTATTTCCTTTTTATGATCATTTGTATATATGAGAAATTGCCTGTGCAGAACTTGAACCAGTGGTTGTTCTTCCGTATAAAGTGCATTCACATAAAACAAACCCCTGATCTTCTCTTCCATTTACTTAAAAAGTGTGAGCCATTTGGAGAGAAAGCAGACAAAAAGTGCTGTGTAATTTAACTATGAGCACTTCCATACCACACATGACACTACATTATGATAACCAAAGATGTGAATGGCCCATTGGGCAATCAAATACTGAAATATTTTAACATAAAAGTGCTTGTTGAGAACTAGAAAAGAATTAATACATTCATAACAATCATTTGTTTCAATACTCCAGAAAACAGACTAGCACAATAGTAAATTTGAAAATTGGGTAAGTTCACTTGATGACAGATACAAGAATTTGACCTGGAAACCCTAATTTGTTTAAGCTTACGTTTGAAATACCACAGGGATAAAGGCATGAGGTTAATCTACAAAGAAAATTATTGGCTACAAATTCAGTATAAAAAAGCAGCTAAAGAAAGACCAAATTAACTTCTAAGATTTCCAGATTTTTCAGACTAGAAGTGATCTTACACATGAACTGTATCCCAGTTCTCTGTTTTGTAACTAACTTATGTTTCCAATTCAAGGCTTTTATACATTTTATCAATTTTGTTTTAGTTAAATTTTTTATAATCTGCTTGGAAATAATGAAATGGCATCAAGACTTGGCCAGTCTAGCTTTGCTTGCCCGAGATTGTAATTTGCTCACACAAGGACTGAATGCATCTACACTGACTGAAATAACAAGAAAATAAAGAAGGATGTTATTTTATTTGCCAGCTGAAGGCATTACCTCAATCACAGTTAAAACCAGCCATTAAAGTAATTTCAAGTTTCAAGTAGTTACTTGGGATAAAATGCTGAAGGAAGCTACTGAAGTGAATACGAAAGTTGCAACTGACTTCCGCAGGACTGCGGTTTCAGTTGGAATGGCTGATAGAGCCCCACCTGCACAGTAGCTATGGCAATGACTAAGCCCATTACAGCTAAGCAGGACAGAAGAAGTAAAAGATTCTGTGGGGCTTGCATGAATAATTGCAAAATGATCATCTCATATGCTCAGGTGGGAAAAGAAACTTTGGCACACTTTTCCTCCCATAAAATCAGCTTAATAAAAGAAGTCAGAGGTAACAGGGTTCTCTTCTCGCACCACTCTGCAGAGAGAGGTGGCCAGAATAGGAGAACAGGAAGATCGTCTACTTGCAGGGAACAATCCTCACTACAGAAAACTGATATACTGCAACTGCAGTTTATTGTCCTGATCCTGTCCTTACTCCAAAATATAACTCTTACTTATACAGGCTATCACACAGGTATCAGTCGAATGATCAAAGTCAATGCACTTACTGCATGTGTCCTCTTCACTGTTCAGGCAAATATTGGAAATGTACAGCTGGCTGGAATATCCTAATATTACATATCCCTGACATGCCTACTGCAATTATGCAGATCAGTTTTACTGAAACAATTCTGGTCTACACTGAAATCAATGTGGACATATTATATCGTGTGAGCACACCTCACTCAGAAATATAGCAATACTATGTCAGAGGAATCACAGGATCAATATTTATTACTGCAGGGGATGTAGTATGCTGTATTCCTGAAGAAGCTGATATAAACAAGAGAAAAGTATCTCTGTGGGAGTTTACCCTGCTGAGTCAAACTGAAAACCCGCACAATTCTCCAGACATCTGGGATCTGCCTCCTTTCAGAAAATTTCATCTTCCGTAGCTGATTATATATTTAGCTGTTCTAAGGATGCATTTTCTAGGCTTTGGGAAAACGGAGTTTGCTTGAACTAAACACTGCATGAGAACTGTCATGTACAGTCATTCCCACTTCACAGTTTTTGCCACAGGTACGTGAATTCATAAATGTTTTTTCTATATGCAAATAAAACAATAAAGTAAAATAATATGGAAAATATATTCCATGAAAAATAATTAGATGTCTTTTTCTGAGCCAACCTGACATACTTCTTCTCGAGCTTCACTTGGTAATAGTAAATTATTTTTGTTAATCTGCTAGTAAATTTTGATTATACTTACCTTGAATTGTAAATAAAAATGTTACACAATGCTTGATTTGTTGGATAATTGGTTAACTTTTTCCCTGTTAAGTCTCAAAATTGCATACAGATAATTAATTTAATATACTGTTTATGTCTTAGTTCGAGTAAGATTACTTCACCACTACTTTGTAACCCAGATCGCTGTGCTGTGCCTAAAACTGGTTAACAGCTTCAGATGTGTTAGCAACAATTTGTTACACTAGGTGCCAAGATGGAAAATGGAAAGGACTAACCAACCCAAATAAACAAACAATGCAATTCAAGAACAATTTTGAGCTCACCAGGGAGCTGAAAATCTATTCCAAATGCTGCTTCAACTACATGTTGTATAAATACTATAATATTTCTTTTCCAAAACAATGCTCTGCAAGCCCATGGCAACATAGGCTGCATCACAATTTTATAAAACTTTAAAAATGAAACCTTATAATGTTTGATACTAAAGGTTTGATGATGAGCAGTGATCTGCAAGAAATTTTGAGTGTTATCTATTTTTCACTATCCAAACTCTGCACAACCCTCATAACTCTGCAAATTCAAAAGGTAACAGAAACGTTCTCTAAATAGTCCAATACACAAATTAGAAATACTGGAAGTCTGTGTTGAATTCCAGTTTCTCTCACTCGGTGCTTACAGTTTGACCTTGACATCTCTCTTATTATCTTGTCTTTCCCTCTGAGATCCTTTCTTATCCTTGACTTATCTCTGTCAATAAGCAGGATGAATTAATTTACACTGAACCACTGACTGCTTCCACTACTTCAAATGTTAATGTTAGCCAGGCCTAAAGCTGGCCTTAGGTATTACTGCCCTATACCAAAAGTTCCAATGTGAACATACCTTAAATTGTCAGGTTCGTTCCTGAAGATAAAGTAATTAAAATCTAACAGTTGTAGGGCAGGTGATTATAGGAAACAGAACAAAACTAATGGGGATTAAAAAGAAATTAAATATTGATATTGAAATGAGTTTCCCATCTGTAGGAAAGGCTTTCTGTGAATTTTCCACAACTTTTCTCTCAAAGCCTCTTCAGAATCAGAATCAATAAAAAGATGAATGCTTCAGTCTCACATCAAGGAAACAAAAGTTTTCATGCAATCCTTATACTAAGTTAAGAGTGATAAACAAAATTTTTAACTTTTACATATACACAGCGTAGAAGATTCTAAAGACTAATTTACAAAGAATATTTTTATTATAAACAGTTCCAGAGCTGTCAAACTACAGATGCAAACAAATTAACTTTAATCTAGATCTGGTATGCATAATCTCACTACACAGACAAAAAGCTCCTCCTACACTTAACTCAGAAGCACAGCAAATGGTATAACATGCTACTGCAACTAATGGTTACAGGTACCCAAATAAATTAATTTAGAACAGATCAAGCATGGCTTTGGCAGTCATGATTTCTGTTACAAATTTCAGAAAAGAAACAAAAGTCCAGAAGTCGATATGTCTTCAGGACTTTAATTAAATAATTTATCCTTTAAGAGGAATACAACATAAACTGGCTTCTTGTCCCAAAATTGCATGTTTACAAGAAAAAGAAAAGAAACACCAAACCCAGAGCATTAGTTTCTAACTGTGGAGTTGCAGGAGTACTGCAAATTTCACCAGTATAAACACTGCCTAGTGTTTATTGGTGGACTTGGCAGTGTTAGGTTTTATGGTTGGACTCAGTGATCTTAAAGGTCTTTTCCAAACTAAATGATACTATGATTCTATGATTCTTATATTCAGTTATTATAAGACTTAGTTTTTCATTGCTTGAAACTTGCATATTATTTGGGTCAAAGTTTTTTATGCTGGTCATCTTCCTTATGCCAAATATGTGAATTCTTACAAGAAAATACCAACAATCACTCATTCCCCTCCAAAAACAAGCCTACAAGTCCTGTCAGGCTTTCACTTGAAATGTTCTTCTCAGATAAACCTGTGCTTGCAGGTATTTGAAAGTAGCATGGTGTCTCTGGGATGCAACTTTCACTGTACTCCAAAGCAGGCCAATTACCTGAAGAGTAATCACTGTAAGTCATTAATAATGTCTTTGGGTTTAGGGGTCAGAATGCCCAAGACACCATCTAAACTTTGCAGCTTTAATTTTTCAGTGTTTATTCTTGTTTGGGTTTTGTTTTGGTTTGGTTTTTTTCCACTGTAACTCCCCTATAAAAATTGCTGTATTTGGGGTTCTTAATCACAGATGACACTCAGAGCAATAGGCATCTCACAGTGTAAAAGTTTGTTCTTCCATGACAGTTATGTTTGGGAGGATTTGTTCAGCAGCAGCAAGACTCAATCTGTCTACTTTGTATTTTGCTAAGTGAACGACTGCATTCTTCAGAAAGTAATATTAATGGCCCAATTTGTCATGCCATCCTGTTTCAAGTGTACTATAGTATGTATGTACTTGAACATATATGTACAGTGTTCACAACTGCCACTAACTGTTCCACAATTGCACATGGATTCACATAAACTATATTTTTTTGGGACTTTGTATCTTCCTCCCAAATAACAGAGATATTTCTCCTTGCTTAATTCAATTTATGAAGAGTGACAGGTTTCTGAATACTGCAAAACCATAAAAGTGTACATTTTTCGAAGGTGAGTATATATTTTTTCTTTAACTGCATCTGTAACTGTAGCTGATTGAATTTTTATTTAAGTTTTCCACAAGGAGTCAGCTTGGGGATGACAAAGCATGGAAAGTTGTCTACAAAATGGATTACTGGATACTCATAGAAGTAAATAAATATAGGGTATGTAATTTTGAAGATAATTATGTACTCTTTACTCCAGCAAAACTCATACTGAAATGGACTGAACTGTTGTTTTACATGCTAAACTGGATTCTTGGAAGTCAGTGGAAGCTTTCCCTGAGTAGGCAGGGTAAGGGCCAGATACTTCAGAGGTGAATCGTTATCTTCTTTCAGATATTATCTGAGTGTCTCTCAGAATGGAATTAACCATTTGACTCAAAATTCTGTACTGCATTATGTGAAAGCAACTCCCAGCCAAATCCACCGAGTGCTCAGATGCACCTGGGAGTGCTGGCTCACAGAATAAGACCAAGCCTGTTGTGATAATGATCCCCTGATGTATAAATGATCTACGTTTACTGATGTATAAACACTCCATAAATTAACTGAAACAATCAAGCTCAGTATTCCTCCCCCATGACTGGAATACCAGCTGTAACATGCTGACTAGGAGTCCGAGATGCCTAATGGGAACCTTTTTGCTGTAGTTCTCTCTTTGCTTCCTCCTATGGGCTTCCTTTAAAATACATTAAAAGAGAATTTCCCAGTACCTTAGTTTTGAACTACTTCCGGCACACACAGAACAAACAATATTCCTACCTGGAACATGAAATGAGCTTATGCCAAGCTCCAAGTAGCACCAGCATTAGAGGCAAGTTTAGGAGAAAAACAGCAATTACACAGAAAAGCTCCGTTTTCAATGGCAGCTGATATTCTTGTTTCTATGAAAGACAGAATGCTAAAGTTTTTCAAGGTCCAGCTGTGCATAGCAGTCCAAAGAAATGCTACAGACTTGCTTGGATTCACTTGCGCTAGCCATGGTAACTAAGAGCTGAATTTGGCCCATGGCTCCTCCCGTACGTTCCTTCTTCTGGGCAATGTGTGTCTAAATACTTTGTAGTTAGAGAATGTTTTGATGTGGTTGCAAGTAAATGTAAGTATGGTTTAATGTCTGGCAAAATCAAAGTATACCTGCATAAGAATAAGCACATCTAATTTATAAAACAATGTTAGGACTCATATTGCTAGTAAAATAAATCAGTTTCTTAGAGAAAAGCAAAGTGCTAAACTAGTGTAAGACACAGAACTGAATTTCTTGTATTTGTAAGAAAGCCAAGGAAAAATACTGCTGGGTTCATTCAGAGGGTAGTTTCTATATTGTAGGTATTTTGGAATCCTGTAGTGAAATTTCTCTTTGGGAATTCTCTTCTGTCCAGCACTCAAAGTTTATTAAAGTTTTGTGGGAAAAAAGCTGTTTGGCAGCATCCCAGTCCATAAGGGTCTGAGAATGATGTGCCAGAAAGACTCGGGAGGCCTAAAAGGCCACTTTAAAATATGGAAAAGCGCTTTTTTTTTTTCCAGAGGCCCAGTTCAGGGGGTTTCAGTCTGTTTCATGGATTTTTCTAAGCTGCATTACAAAACCAAACAATTTGTTACAGGCACCCAAAAATCCTCTAATATTTTCACATTTAAACAACAGTGCTGCTTTAGAAGGAAAAGTTTTGTTTTTATGCTTTTCCACTGATAGCTAATAGCTATCTATTTGTAGATATGTAGACATGTATTTAGTGTGAAGATTATCTTCCAGTCACATTACCGTTTACATGCTGGCAGGGATCAAAGTCTATTTTCATCTTCACAACTCTTCATGTTTCTTCGTCTCTATGATTTTGTCCCATGATGACTGCCTAGTCATATGCACAAGCTGTTACAAATATATTAGCTAAACATATCCATGCAAGGATAAAAGCAACATCATGCATGTGTTCTGGAAAGAAAAGCATATTTTCTTTTTCTCCTTTTTAGCAGTCTTTTCAGTGACTTAACATACTGCGTCTCAGAGCATTTGAATTTAAATCATTATAAAATTCCTTTTCATTGATTTGTTTGAAAGTATTGAGATAGGTACTGACTTGGCAGAAATAACAGCTTTGACAAATCACAGCAGAAATGCACGCGGTTTAGGTATAACAGGTACTATACAGAAAACATCTCAAAAAAATTCTTCCATTGATACTTGGAGCCCAATTCTGATTTCATTAACATCACAAGGATTTTTCCCTTTGACTTCAGAAGAAAAAGATCAGGCTCACACTACGCTTCCCATCTGGCCATTTTAAGAACCGACCAGATGCACAGAGAGAAATAGACAACGCCAGAGAGAAAGGGAGAGAGATTCCGCTCATTCTACTGTACCTGACAGATCCCTGTCACTGAACCTAGGACAGGTCTACAAAAAGACAAAGCTCTGCACTCCCATGTATCACACCATCTGACTGTCATCTTCCTGGCCTGCATAACTGAATCCAGAGCTGAGAATCTTAATACAGTGCATAAAGGAAAGTTTTTGCATTTGGGACACCCACAAAAGCCATCCCTTGTATAGGGAGCAGGCTAATGTAAGCAGGCGTTCACTGAAAAGCACTCTATCCTAGGCTCTAGTCCCAACTCCTGCAATTATTCTTGTACTCATCCAGGACTGAGTATTTCTCTATTTTCCGTAAGATTTGACAATAGTTCCTCTTTCTTGCCAGTGTGCCATCACTGCAAGACTTAAAACCTGATGGTGAGTAGTGAATAACTTCTTTGGAAAGTGGAATTGAGGATGGGAGAATCCTTTGTACATTCTAAAAAGTCTGCTGCCTGCTGACTAAAGCATGGTCCAAAGGAGGAGTTGAGTCCTTTCAGACAGAGAAGAGAACCTGGATCTCATCCACATTTCTGTCTGTTCTAAGCGCTGAACTGCAGTCTGAAGGGAAACAGATTTTTCCACTGTGGGGCCAGCTGTTGCTGCAGGGTTCTGGCCTACCAGGCATTTTCAGAGCTCACCTACTGGATTGAACTCTCCAGGGAGACATGCAGAGGAATGCTTCATTTTTGGACACCTACTGGGCATTAGCCTGAAATAATTACTAGGCTGCTCAGTCCTGTTAAGGCCTAAGTCCCTTTGAGAGCACAAATGAGCACTGCTGGAGTACTTTATGCATCTCATAATAAAAAGTGCCTGAGTCTCCAATCAAACTTAGGTATCTCCAGGGTTACATGGCAGATGTATAAACAATTTTAGGACTGCAATTTTGACCCAGGGCATCTAAATTCCACCTGCCTTGAGCATCGGGTGTTTATGTCCTTTTCTGGGCCTCATCCCAGATTAGAATCAACTGCTCAGAAATAGTCATAATATCTGCATAATGCTGATTTTCTGAACGATTTATAAATATTAAGTAATTAATCTTCATATTGCCCCTGGACAAATATTTCCATTTTACATATATAAAAAATTGTGATAAATTGCCATAGGCTACAACTGAGTCAGTATCAGAATTAGAATGGAGGAATTCCTGGCTCTCAGACCAGAACTCAGTTCATGCCTCTCAGAAGAAAGAAAAGACAGAAAATCACACTTTTCAGAGGAGAACTATTATGTTGCCATGTTGTAATTGACCAAGGACTTTTAAAGTGGTTATGTTGTGGGTTTTTTTTTTTCAAAGAATACCTAAAACGTTGCAGCACTACCTGATACACGTTTACCTTTACAACAAGCAACAGAAGACAATGTACACAAGTACTTTCTATGTATGACGCGCTTTTTTGTATAAAAATGTTGCATGTGTCGCACGTATGATATGCACATGACATCTTACTACAGAGACCACACCTTGCAACTATACCCGTGATTTCCAGAAATAAAAGTTCTAATGTTAGATATTCACTAAATTGAATATGGTCATGGCTGTGATACACCCTTAGTGAACTCTCACTTCAAGTACGCCTGCTAAGAATATTTGCATGTTAGGTAAATTCTCCTGTCATTCAAATACCCCATTCCTTTCCTTAAAAAAACCGTATTTTGTACTTATTTTCTTAAATCTCCGAATGAGACTACTAGGGTTTTATGTTTACATCACACTTGAGAATTTTGAAACTTCAGTCTCTGAACTACCAGGGCTTTAATTATAGGCCGACAGCACATCCTAGTGGTTACTCACACCTACGGTACTTAAACAAAGTACGGTACATAAACAAAGTTCTACGGTACTTTGTTTACACAACACCTCAGTCACAGCTGCATTAAACACTCTTCTGGTATCCTTCAGCACATGTACTTTTCTTCTTTCCCTTTGTGGAACAACTAAGAATGAAGTTAGGATTTTGGAAGGAAGTTTCAATTAATAAAACTGAGATAATTCAGGAACCTGGAAGATTTCAACATTGTAGTCTATGCATCTTTTAAGCAAAACCATGGTTCTGAATATTTATAATTTTAGCTATTTTTAGGCAGATATACAATGAACAGTAGTGCTGTTTGTCCTTCTGTTTTCATTTTCCAATAGGAAAAACCAACATGTCTGGTTTTACTTCATTTTCATCTGGGCAGCTTTACCTGGGAAATATGAATAAAGGGCTATTCACATTACCAAGTCAACAAAACTATACAATTAGTCATCAAAAAATGCATCTATCACAGCATTTTACTGTCAGTCAAGTATGCAGCACAATCAGATAGCTGTCTGTTGAAGCAGGCAGCAGTCAAGAGAAAATGGCAATAAAATGCTGCTTAACTGTGTTAAAACAACAATTTGTAACAGCACCATTGTGCAATTTTTAAATGACTTCTTATAAGGAGGGCTATGAAATATGGGATACCTATATGGAAAATCTTTAAGATATTTTTCCCCAGGTAAGTTCACGATTTTGTGTAGCTGCAAAATGTTTCAGCATATTTCTCACGCTCTGATATGATCCCATTTATAGTGTGCATCTTAGTAGGAAATACCAGGTAACATGTTTGTCTCTTAAAGGAACAGACCTGTAAATGGGTACTATATCCCTGACAGGCTGTATAGGCTGAATTGCTCGCACAATGGCCAGAAGGAATGTCCTGTAAGGAGCGGATAAGGATTTGGGCTTGACTATTTTGGAGAGAAGAAGGCTGAGGGGCAACCTCATTGCCCTGTACAGCTTCCTGAGGAGAGGAAGTGGAGAGGGAGGTGCTGAGCTCTTCTGTTATCCAGCTGTTGTGGTTTAAACCCAGCCAGCAATCAAGAACCACACAGCCACTCACTGACCTCCCCCCT
>NW_010244085.1:0-8852 GCF_000690775.1 Eurypyga helias | reverse complement strand
GCAGTCAAGACCCCCACAGCCACTCACTGACCTCCCCCCTCCTCCTCCAGTGGAGGAGGAAAATCAGAGGAAAAGATAAGGAAACTAGTGGGCTGAGATAAGAACAAGTTAATAACTGAATATAAATGCATAAAATAGTGATACTAATAATGCTAATATGTAATAAAAATAATGGAAAATAAAGCAAATTATACAGTTGCTCACCACCCAGTAAGTGAAGCCCAGCCAGGTCCCCAGTAGCGAGAGTCAGAGACAGAGCGCCCAAGAGAGATCACTCCAGGGTGTGAGTGAGCCCAAGAGCCAGAGTGACCGAGAAAGACACCTGACCCACCAACCAGCCAGCATGGCTCCCAGCCCTCCCCCAGATTCTATACTGAGCATGACATTTTATGGAAAGAAATGTCCCTTTGGTCAGTTTGAGTCAGCTGTCTGAACCTCCCTGATGCTTGTAGCAAAAAAGTCGGGAACATAGGCACAGTATCAGAAGATGAAAAAGTCCTTTAATTGGTACAAACAGTCCTTGGCAACAACTGAAAGCACCAGTGTTATCAACACTCTTCTCAGCACAAATCCAAAACATAGCCTCACGCTAGCTATTGTGACAAAAATTAACTCTGTCCTGACTAAAACCAGCACATTCTCCACCCCTTATTTCATACCATTTACATCATGCTCAAGTCCCACACCATCCGACGCATTTTCATCAACCAGCTCGCCGCTTCCCACCCCACCCCACACAGGTATCATTCCTTTAGTCTGCGGATGAGTGAGAATGGTTCAAAGCTGTGCCATGGGACATGAGGAAGCCTTTCTTTACTGAGAGGGTGGTCAAACACCGGAACAGGCTCCCTAGAGAAGTGCTTGATGCTCCAGGACTGTCAGTGTGTAACAGGTGTTTGGACAATGCCCTTAACAACAACCTTTAACCTTTGGTCAGCCCTGAAGTGGTCAGGCAGTTAGACTGGGTGATTGCTGTAGGTCCCTTCCTCCCGAAATCCTATCCTATCCTGTCATTTGCCCGCTGAACATCTGCTTCTTGCTGTGGCAGCATTAATCAGAAGGAAGCACACTTTTGCAACAGCAGCTGATACTGTGAAAGAGAGAAGATAGTGATCATAGAGTTGACCCCTCTGTGTTGTTCTTTACATATTCTTTTCCCCTTTCTTGAATAGGTTTCAATTTTTCTAGGGTAAATTAATTGCTTGATATGGTTTTGGTATTTTGTTCATGGTTAAAATGTCTTAAATCATATTATGCGGGAGAAACACATTTTCTGCTACTAACATACGGGCTTTCCAAAGGCTTAAAAATCAGAACTCAGTTAAAAGGTCCCCCAGGTTTTAGTTTAGCTTCATGGTGTTCTGCTGCTTGTCTTATGTTCAATATGTTACTGGCAATGCTAATGTCTTAAATTGGCTGAGATGAAAATTTGCCCACAAATAGTCCCTGTGTCCCACCTACAGATGAGTCCATCCTTCCCTGTAAGGCTGAGGAACATATCTAAGTCCCACATATTCTCTCCGAAGAAGAAGAGTGAAAGGAGAGGTTCCAGCTGTAGGAACTCTGTTAACTATCCCAGATAGGTAGGTATACTATGTTTTAAAGATGTAGCTGCAAGGTGAAAAATGACAGAGAGGTTTTCTGATTACAGACCACAAACTGTTTCTGAATGAGCACTGACAGTGGCTGTAACAGCAGGTACAACCTAAAAGCAACAGTACTGCCTGCTTCTCTACCAGGCCAGATCAGTTCCTGGAATATCTTACGTAACAGAGTTCAGGAATCCTTATCATAAACAAAATCTCAAAAGTAACAAAGGGAGTTCTCAATGAAAATCTGCTACCTTCTTAACAGAAAGGCACCTAACAGGTAAAGGAGAAAAGATGATTTACGGGTAATGCTATCTTCTATGAATTAGTATTTTTTTATACTTAATGAAAACAGTTGTGGTTGGAAGAGACCTCTGGTCATGGTCCGCGTGACAGTTTTTCTTTTTTCACAGGCAATGGGGTATGGGAGTGATATGTTTATATGATCTTTGTCAGAGCTGAAAAATTGAGTGTTGAGCAGCATCTTTTCCAATATATTATGCCACCATATTATTCTGGTACAGCTTTTTTCCTATGAATGTCATAATCAGAATGGCTGAAGTTGGAAGGGACCTTTGGAGGTCATCTTGTCCCATCCTCCTGCTCAAGCAGCGCTACCTAGAGCCAGTTGCCCAAGACCATGTCCAGTTGAGCATCTCCAAGGATGAGACTCCACAACCTCTCTGGGCATCTGTGCCAGTGCTCCGTCACTCTCACATTAAAAAAGTGCTTCCTTAACAACTCATACCAAACAGTACTCCTCATTACAGAAGACATCCCCAAAATCTGTGAATTTTATTCTATCCTTCATCTGGAGCATGGACTTTTAGCAAAGAGGTACACTGGCTCAGTTAAAACTGAATCTAAATGTTTGTTCTTTACTGCAGGTCGTATCTGATAAAATTTTGAAAAGGTTTTGCTATTACAGAATTCTACAGGGGGATCCTTCATTTGAGAACCAAGTGGCAAGAAGACTTCATAATAATCTTGCTGAATTTTTCTCTTTCCATTCTTTCACATGGATGATGGATGTGCCTTTCTGAGGAGTTGCATGTGAGTGCTATTTACACTTAAGTCTTTCATGTTCACTACTTCCTTTTACACAGCCCCTACTGTTACACTGCTTTATACGTTTTGAGGCATCGTACTTAAAATAAGTGAATAAAACTCTATCAGCGCTTTGCCAAGCAAAGACAGATGTCCATTAACCCCATTCACAGCAACAGGAACTCATGTTTTAAAATGTCAATCTCGTGATAGTAGCTAACAAGTTCCCAGCTAGCTAACAGGCAAAAATCCAAGTAACCATGAAAACAAAGAAGCCACATCTTAAGTTACCATCCAAACTTCTGGTTACAGATGCTTTCGGATCCAAACAGCACTGATTCTCATCCACAGAAGAAAGAAGGAAGTAATCAGAGTGTGATGGCAGCATCTCCATAATAAAGATAATTTCTTAGAATTTATGACAGCCTTCTGACAGAAAATTGATGATGGAAAGAAAAAAAGGAATTAAACCGAGTTTTTAACTCTGATGAGGTTTTAATAAAGTGAAATAAAAATGCACTAGAAAGCGTGATGGTGTGAGTAAGCACCAGAGTGGAGTGTGAACTAATCAGCTGTATGCTACTGGATGTGCACCTCAAAGAGCTGACAGTAATACCACCATTTTCACTGTATGAGAATTTCAGTTTAATCCTTACTGTCCACCCCACAATGAAATACTGATCAGGCAAGATGGGCAGCCCAGTTATCACTAAGGGTCTGCATTTGCATAATACAAAGCAAGAAGGAAAAATGAGAGAAACCTATGAAACTAACGGCATATAAATAAAAATATAATTCATGAATAATATATACCACATAGTTTTCCAACTGCAATTATAAAACAGTCTATTTTCTTTGCCATTTTAATTTAGTAAATTATTTATAGGGCTCCATATACTAAGGAATAATCTCAGTTTATTATGTTTTGACATAACTCTCTTTTAAATAAATTTGAAATTCATGAGAGCAGAAAGTACATAATGATTGACATCAACAATAATTCACATCAGTCTCTCCAGCAGTGGAGAATGATGTTAGTACAGCTGTTATCTCCAAGTTCTGGGGATTAGTTTTGTTACTCTTTTCTCTAGTATTAGAAGCTTTAATAGTGAAGATGAACTCTGTCCGTTTGGTTTTTAGCAATGTTTCACATGTAGCCTGTTGGTGAAAACAAGGAAGCTTGTGTGTGTGTTCTGGAGATAGAATTAGTCCCACACAGTGGTGCTAGTTCACTGACAATCCATATAACACTTGGATTATATAACACATATAATAATTTCTTCTATTTTAATTATGATTTTTCACTGCACAATACTTTGAAAAATTACAAATTCATGACCATGAATCTATGTGTGAGGATGAGATTTCATGCAGTTGTTTCCCGTGTTACTGAAACACACACATTTCCTAACAAAAGACTACAACCTCACATCAGAGCAGGTCCTCTTCTGATCAAAACCCAGCATCATTTCTGGGACACGAAGAGGAAGATTTCCACTAAGGACCTTCACTAGCAGAGATCACTGTAACTAATCTATTTCAGTGCTTAAGTATACACAATTCCTCTTGCCATAGTTTCAGCACACTTGGGCTATCTACATCAAAAAGAAGATCATCCTTATCTTTGTAGCAAAAATTTACACATTTATCATGCTTCCTTTAGCCTTCTCTAAACACAATTATTTTAGTCTTTCCTGAAACCTGTCATGGTTTCGCCCCAGTAAGCAATCAAGTACCACACAGCTACTTGCTCACCAGAAGGATGGGGCAGAGAAACGAAAGAAAAAGATAAGAACAACTTGTGGCTTGCGATAAGAACAGTTTAATAATTGAAACAAAATAATCACAGCAGAGTGTGGTAAAATGTGCCCCTTTGGATTAACCACAGCATTTTTCTTTCAAGCATTCTATCACTTTACCAGGATCCTGTAGTTGTTTAAGAGTGAAATTTCAGACCATTGGAGGTGAAAAGTTCTCTAAGTGCTTGCCCGTACTCTCCCACATGCTGTGCCACCCACCACCATCCAGCCTCGGGGAAGATCTCTGGATTTTTTTTTTAAATAGTTGTTTGACCCTGAACAAAACCTGTAACATCCAAGAGACATAGCAATAGAGTATGCTGGCTTGAACATCCCAAGGATATTCAAAATTCTCAAGAGCTGGTAAAACTAGCCTGAAGGAGAAAGGGAAGGTGAAAGCCGGAGGGAAAGCATTGTCCTACGTCTTCCCCATAGACTGGTTCTCCGAGGAGAAAAAGAGGCTGATTATTAAAAAGAGATGATGCCTGAGGTACAGAGTCGACAGCAATACCAAATACAAATACCACAGTGTCTTGACCAGTAATATTATCATATCATAAGCCAACGTTACACAGTACAGCAAAACGATAAACCTGATCCATTTCCCAGAAGTGACGAACAGCGCCGCAGGGAATATTTACAGCAGGTAAGGATTTATATAACACAACCATGTGAACAGATAGAATAACATTGTGATCAGTGACTATTAAACTACTTAATGCTTACAACAAATTTATTTTATGCTCTGGTCAGATCTGTCGTTATCTCAACCCTTTGTGCCCCACATCTGTTGCCAAAATAAGACTGTCGGGGTTTAGTCCCAGTCAACAGCCAAGTACCACACAGCTGCTCGCTCACCTCTCGCCTCCCACAGTGGGATGGGGAACAAAATTGGAGGAAAAAGAGAATTGGTGGGTTGAGGTACAAACAGCTTAATAATTAAAAACAAGTGAAATAAAATAATTATACTAGTAATACTACTATGTAATGAAAATACTACTACTACTAATGATAATAAGATGTAATAATACAAAAAAGGAAGGGAAAGAAAACGATACAACGTCTCACCACTGGCTGACTGATGCTTAACCAGTTCCCGAGCAGTAATTTTTCCCTTCTGGCCAACTCCCCCAACTTATCATGAGGTTTGATGGCATGGAATGGCCCTTTGGTCAGTTTGGATCAGCTGTCTGGGCTGTGTCCCCTCCCAGCTTCTTGTAGAGAAGAAGCTGGGAATGCAGGTGCGGTATCAGGAACTCGAAGTCCTTGACTTGGTATAAACACTCCTTAGCAACAACTAAAACCACCAGCGTTATCAATACTCTTCTCAGCACAAATCCAAAACATAGCCTCTGCATATCCAAAACACCCCATACTAGCTGCTCTAAAGAAAATTAACTCTGTCCCAACCAAAACCAGCACAGTCTGCATTTTTAATTTCTGATCCCACTCGTTGCTTCTCAGCAGATACATCTTTTTTTTTTTTAAACATCATGCACAGTTTTCCACTTAAGCCCTTACTAATACTAAGTAGAACAGAATGCTTGTTGCACCTCTCCTATGAAAGATTTTTATATTTACATATTCTAGTATAGTGCTGGCATCTTCCAAAGTTGTTTGAGCATTACTTCCTCACAAATTTTGACTTGAATTGGTGAAAAACCTGCTTTTCTTCTAGACTGTTAAAATACCTCAGATTTTAAAGCCTCAAATTTATGGTAAAAAAAAAAAATCTAGTTTTGATTTGTTTTGTAGAAAAAGTTTCTGAAAGTATTCAAAACAATATACTTGCAGAAATACATTCCTTTAACCTTTTTTGTGGATTTATATGTACCTACATATTTACAATATGGCTTTACATAACAACTGCCACTGGAGAAGGGTATCCAATTTAATAAGCTTATTACCTTTCTTGCATAGATTCAGATTAGCATATCCCTTGCAGCATCACAGGAAATCAAAGACAGCAGTGCTGAAAAGATTTATTAGGTCTTCTAGTCCAATGTTATTCTAATGAAACATTATTAAAACCAATCTATAGTGACTGTATGGCCAGTGAGTATGTTTGTGATAAGCAGTATGAGTACAGTGAGGTTCCTTCCATCAGGAGAGTAGAGATAAGCATTAGTTTGGCTGTTCCCCCTTTACCAGCCTTCACAAAACTTAAAGGAGTATTTTGGAATTTGGGACTTGAACCCTTGACTCAGATTTGGCTGAAACTGGCCAAAAGATTCAAGTTCACTACAGGTGGTGGTCTGGCCAGTAACCATATGACACGACTGTGTTAATCTTTGCTTTCTGAGAAATGTAACTATAAAGAGACCAGACTTGTTCTGGCAAAGATACCACTTTGGAACCTGAGGCAAGCACACAAAACACCAGTAGACAGGAAAAGACTGGATAAGCTCAAAACAATGATGTTAAGGCCTTGAAATGTTTATGTTCTCCCCAAGGATTTTTTTATGACACTAAGTGCTGAAGAAACCCTAAAAGTCCTACAAACAATGCAAATTTTTTTATCAAAGACATCACTAAGAAGACAGCTCTCAGCTTGGTGTTCCTGAAGTAAAAACAAACAAACAAACAAAAACCCCAAAACCAAGCCAGTGCTTGGTTTCGATAAACCAAAGTACAGGGGGGTTAAAAAATCAGGAACCTAAAAAAGATATTGTGACCATTCATGATGTAAAATGTTTTCTGTCATTTTGGATATATTAAGCATAGAAAAGTTACCATCATATTTATTTCTAGTCCTCATGCATTTGTGTGGTCTGCTTTTTCTGGAAATGTTGGAAACATTTATGTCCATTACATGTTTCAGAAAAGTATTTATATTTACACGCTTCTATTTATTATTCAATATGACTGAGCTTTTTAGGTTCCAGATGACCTGCTTCTTGTAACATCTTGCCCAGAATGGGTTATGTACAAAGAACAAAGGTGAGCAGAACAGGCACCTTAATACTGATTTGGTAATGCAATACAGTAATACAATATTTCAGCTCAAAACAGTACAGGAAGAACTGTTCTTTACTGCCAGCATCAGTGGACAACATACTGTTCAGAAGTCTGCCATAACCTTGAGCAAATCACTTCCCTTCACTGAATTTTTATTTTATCTATAACACAGGGATGATCTTTTGGTTCCTTTAAGGTGTTTCTTATCCTTGAACATTAAAACTGGATTTATAGTTAATTCACTGACTGGTAGAAATGCCAATTGGGGTATCAGACTTTTTACTTAAGGTAATCAGAGCCGCTGCTGAGATGACTAGTTCAGACCGCACTTCTAAGCTCTATCCAATAGTGGGAAAAGGAAATGCTAGGCTAAATGAAACAGATGATATCCAGGTGAAAAAGACCTCATATCTTGCCCTCACTTGTAGAGGAACCTACCAGTTACTGAGGATATCAATGACACCTCAGGTTGTTTTGCCTCCAAAGACACTAGATGGAGAAGGAGAATTTAACACCCCATTGTCACAATCTCAAGTTCTGGCTAAGATGGCATAGTTCAACGGTTGACTTGTGGGCTGAGTTCAGCCTCGTTGGCATTTCCTTGGAGGAGACAGGGAAGAGTTGCTTCATTTCCCCAGTACAGTGAGAGCAACTATTCAAAAAAACCCACGTAACTTCATTACTTGAACAAAAGTCTGCACCACTGGCAACTTAACAGAGGAAAGTCTGGGCAAACAATCACAATGCAGACCAAAAAAAATAAAGGAAAAAAGAGAGAGGAAAAAAGAGAGACCCCAGTCACTGTTCTTTAGTACCTCTTACTCCAGGTGGTTTCTTCCAGAATACGCTTCTCTGTCACACCTCCAACTAAGACCTGCATCTGCCTCCTGCCAAGAGCTGACAGCTGCCGTTCCTTGGATATTTGGCAGTCACCGATGGTTCTAACCTAGTTCGGTTAGGTCCTTAGTTCACAGAGGTCCCCTCGTGTTCTGTCAGTGATTACCGGGGAGGTAACTGACACTTCAGCAGTTTTTACAAGGCGCTTCTAAAGAAAAAAGAAGTCCAACAAATACTTGACGTTTAAGACGTCCTTTGCATTATTCGTATGTCCACTGGAGTCTTCATGGCACAACTTGTGCGCCATTCATCCTTGGAATCGCTAAGTGCCTCTCTGCCCCAGACCCCTCCCTCTGGACTGCCCTCGGTGACTATCCATGAGGCGTTTTAGGCAGGACCCTGTTCACAGGCTTCCTCCAGCTGTCAGGTCACAGCGGCTGCCCCTGTTTTTTCCCGTGCCTGTGGTCCCGCTTCCTGACACACACCTCGTCAGCTCCGGGTCAGCTCCGGCTCTCCTCCGCGGCCACAGTCTGGCGTGGCCGTGTTCCCACGCCGCTCCGCGGTGACACGGACACGCACCCGCTCCCCGCGCGGGCGGCACGAGGCCACCGCCACCGCCCTA
>NW_010244084.1:5723-7365 GCF_000690775.1 Eurypyga helias | reverse complement strand
GGAGTTCCAGGCACTCCATCTGGTCCCTGACATAGAGAGTAACACCACCCCCACATCTCTCCTGCCTGTCCTTCCTAAAGAGCCTGTATCCTTCCATTCTGACACTCCAGTCGTAGGAGCCATCCCACCACATCTCCACAATGCCAACGAGGTCACAGACCTTCATGCGTGCACACGCCTCTAGCTCCTCTTGCTTATTTCCCATGCTCCGTGCATTGGGAGCCCTTCCGTCCCCAGAGTTTCATTAAATGTTAGTGTCATTAGTACAGTACCTTCCATGTTTATTTCCCTGTCGTTTAGTGTTCGTAACAATAGTGACTCAAGCTTTTCATGAAGAAAAATCTTCAATAAAATGCCAGCCAACAGTGTTCTATCTTGTCCACAAACATGTGATAAGGCATAGACTACATGCATCTCTTTCTGGAGTATGAGCTGAAAGAAAATCGGAATAGCATTCAGAAATTTGTCCTAACATAAAAGTCACTACAAATACTACTTAATGTCTTTTTGTGTTATTGAAATCTCTCTCAAACAACAGAGAAAGTGAATTTTGCCATAAAAACCGAGGAAACAAAATTAATACCTCTTTAAACTCACTGTACTCCTCTTCTGTCATGATCTTCTCCACAGAATATCGTGCTCGAACACGCAAAGAACCTGGCTCAATACCCTTCAGTGGTATATAGGAACTGAGTTGAAACCACTCATCTGTTGCATATCCTTTCTGTAATCGGCTTAATTGGCAACGCATAAACACTTTAGGAAAAAAGGACTGTTAAGTAGGTTATCTCCAGTAAAACAGTGCTATTATTGAATTTAAAAAGTTTGTTTTCAACACATCATCTTGTTTCAGCAAAGGAATATTGATAAAAATGATTAAAATTTGTGTCATCAACTATATTAGCAAATTATCTCTTAGAAGGTTTAACAGACTCATGAAAACTGAAGTTGAAATATAAAGCTTGCTGTAAATAATATATACATGCAGATATTAACAATTTTTTCTTTTTAACACACAAATAGGGGGAAAAGACCCCTCTCCCCAAGCTACCTAGCAAACCTAGGCAGCAATCAGAAAATTAAAACAGGCAAAGTGATTACAATTCATTGTCCTGTTTTGAAGCCTACGGTGCATACCTCCATCAGGTCTGCTCTTGAACCACTTTGTTAATATTTTTAGTATTTATTATTAGCATTACTACATCTTTCCCAAATGTTGCCAGTTGTATTTCTTTAAAACTTAGGAACTCCCAGGTTAAGGCTGTAAGTTTATGCAAACCATATAAAAAAGCATTCCCAGACAGTTCACTGCCCAAATAATGACAAAAGTCACCCAAGAATGACAACATTAATGATTCGATTTTGTGTTGTTGATACCTTAAAATTACTAAGCAATGACCTGCACCAGCCTATTCAACCATAATTGAAAGTCTGGTCTGACAGCTGACTAGTAAGCTGCAGCAGACAGACAACTGACCATTCCAAATTAAGGACATACCCTCCTGAAGTAAGTTATTTCACAAAGAAAGAGCCCAGATGCTTGCAGAGACACCATTTTACCTATGATATACCCAGAAAGTTCTAAGAAGTGATACACAGTTTCAGTTTCACATTTAGCCTGTCACACTGTCTGGAACTTCCA
>NW_010244084.1:2103-5712 GCF_000690775.1 Eurypyga helias | reverse complement strand
CTTTCTGCAACTCCCGATGTATTAATCAAGTCCCTCACATTTAAACAAAACAAAATAACCTCAAAATCTTACACCGAAAACACAATCAAAAACACCATTACACACTTATTTTTCGCTTTTCTGCAAAGCCTATGAACAGTTCTAGTAGACTTTCCACTGCCCCAATTAAGCAATATGTTGGGACATCATTTGCATAATCAGATAATGGAACAGAACATTACATTTCTAATTACACACTTCATATTTCCTATTTTTTGGAGTTGATGAACTGATAAGGTGACAGATTCAAGTCAGTCAAGTAGTGGGTAAACCAATTCATCATCATCTGCTACCTATCACAAATGCAGATAGGACTGTCTTGAGACCAGATAATCATTTGACTTTCGCAAAATATTTCTTCTGAGCAACGTGCTTCCTTCTTGTTTTGCTTGCCTATATAAGGCATATATATCATTGACAGGAACAATGAGATACAGGATTCAGAATAATTTGATGATTTATTTTTTCCAATGGTTATATAGTAGCAATAATATAAATACTATAATCTTGTTTCAGTCTTAAAAGATCAAAACAGAAATATCAATATATGGACTGCAGAATACTTCTTATCATAATTTATATTAAAAGACATTAAAGGAACACTTTCTGCTATTTAGCAAGGTATATTGAACTATTAGGCTATGTTCAATAAGAGACTGCTATTAGAACTGAAGGATGTTTACACTTTGCAGTCTAGCACATCATGACAGAATAACAAATACACAGAAAAAAAAATCAAGTTGATCCCTTCTCTGCAAGCACAGTTAAGAACTATATATAACAACCTTGATCCAAGAATATTTTACGCGATAAACATTAGCACAAAAAAAAAAGTAAGCCTGAGATGTCTTAAAGGTTTATTTATGAGTAAAGCTTAAGGATTAATATTTAGTTACAAGTCTATATTTTGATAATTAATAATTATAACCTGGAAATCAAACTTAAGAGTGGTTCAAATTTATTTTTTCCTCAGAATGGAAATGAACTTAAGTTTACAGTGAAGCCTTAGTTGAACCTAACCAGACCCAAACAAAAGCATTCACTCCCACAAAAAAAAAAAGAAGCCCTAAAAATATTTGCAGTTACTTATTCAGAATAAAAGTCTACCTAAATGTAAATTGCTGAATATATGGAGATACTAAATCCTAGCTTTCCCACCCACAACTCACTGACATGTTAGCACAATCAATTTACAAGGCAGTGAGGAGCTCTTAAGGACTGGAACCTCTTACACTTTGTTCTCCAAAGAAGGAACTGTCAACATCTTAGTTTTGGTACCTAGTGTTGGTCCACAGTATGTTATTACTACCATTAACAAGTGCCTGACCAGCTCCATAGTTTCTCCCCCTTCTCCGAAATCCACCCATGTCTATGTGAGAGTGTTTACTAAATAATTTGCATGTAATGTTTAGCTCATATTTCCTGGGGAGTATGGGAAGGAAGGAGCCAAGTCTATAAGCTGCCATAGTAGGCTTATTTCCCAGTGCCACATAAGTGATAAATGTGCAGCACAGTGACATTTTTTTTCCCTCCAGCTGCATGTCCTCAAATACCAACTACAAAAACAACCTGTGGCATTACTGCAAATACAAACTGCTTGAAAGGACAGATGGAGGTAATGTGCGCTCGCAGCCCAGAAAGCCAATAGTATCCTGGAGTGCATCAAAAGAAGTGTGGCTAAAAGATCAAAGGAGGTGATTCTCCCCCCCTACTCCACTCTCATGACACCCCACCTGCAGTACTGCATTCAACTCTGGGGATCCCAGCATAAGAAAGACATGAAACTGCTTGAGCAGGTAAAGACAAGGACCACAAAGATGATCAGAGGGCTGGAGCACCTCTCCTACAAAGACAGGCTGAGAGAGTCGGGGTGGTTCAGCCTGGAGAAGAGAAGGCTCCGGGGAGACCTTATTGCAGCCTTCCAGTACCTGAAGGGGGCCTACAAAGAAGCTAGGAGGGGACTTTTTACAAGGAAGTATACTGACAAGAAGCAATGGCTTTAAATGGAAAGAGGGTAGATTTAGATTACATATTAGGAAGAATATATTACTGGTGGAAGAAAAGATGAAAAACGGGTGGATGAAAAGCTGAACTTGAGCCGGCAGTGTGGCAGCCCAGCCCAGAAAGCCAACCGTATCCTGGGCTGTATCCAGAGAAGTGTGGCCAGCAGGTCGAGGGAGGTGATTCTGCCCCTGTACTCTGCTCTGGTGAGACCCCACCTGGAGTACTGCGTCCAGCTGTGGAGCCTTCAACATGAGAAGGATATAGACCGGTTGGAGCGAGTCCAGAGGAGGCCACAAAGATGCTCAGAGGGCTGGAGCACCTCTGCTATGATGAAAGGCTGTGAGAATTGGGCTTGTTCAGCCTGGAGAAGAGGAGGCTCCGAGGAGACCTCATTGCAGCTTTCCAGTATCTGAAGGGGGCCTACAAGGATGCTGGGAGAGGACTTTTTACAAGGGCCTGCAGTGACAGGACAAGGGGTAACAGGTTTAAATTGAAAGCAGGGAGGTTTAGATTAGACATCAGGAAGAAGTTCTTCATGGAGAGGGTGGTGAGACACTGGAACAGGTTGCCCAGAGAAGCTGTGGATGCCCCATCCCTGGAAGTGTTCAAGGCCAGGCTGGATGAGGCTTTGAGTAACCTGGTCTAGTGGAGGTGTTCTGGTGGTCAGCCAAGGTCAACCCACCACAAATACTGAAAAAAATAGCCCTCGTACTTGTATAATTTTGGCATTTAGCTTTGTGTGTTACGATGGAAAAAAAACCAAACAGTGAAAGCAATACCAATTTTTTAGGCCCACTATCTGCTTTATATGACAGGAAAAACAAACAGGAAAGTTGACTTGTTACCTGGGAAGATGAGCTTCACATTACTCCTACTTCAGAGCAATCCACATTTAATAACTGTGGTTACAAAGGAGAAATGTTCAGAAAGGTAACCAACCCATTTTCTTGATTTTGGAGAGAGTTAAGGGTTTAGGCAACACAGCACAGAAGCAAGTTAGACAAGGTCTCTTTTAGCTCACTTTTCTCCTCCATATACTTCAAATATTTAATAGGGAGGGGGATGTAGGCAGAGATGTTTGTTAATTCAAGTTGATATGGTCTAATCCTCATTCCTAAATGAAAGGACTGTTAGGTTATGCTCTAAGAGTCTATCTAACCATAATCAAGAAACATTGCCAATTCTCTTGAACTAGATAAGGAAACAATCTATAACCTTCTATCAGTTGGATACATCTAAGGGTAGCACAATCTCCTTAATTTGGACAGAGAGATGGAAACTACAAAAACACTTTAAAAGAACTTACCAAACTATTCCATTCATGAATTATCCTTTGAAAAGTTATTTTACTAATTAAAGCTTTGGTCCAGATAAAGAATTTTCTAGCTCAAATGAATAGAACTGTGCAAGAACAAGGTCACAACTGCAATTAGAAAGTCTGTCAAATGAAATACATAATTTTTCCTTTTGCTATGCAGAAACTTTTCTAGTCAAAGGAAAGGACAAGTTTTGAAACTGATTTAGGTTTTGCAAGAGCATTCAGTCTTAGAAGTAATTCTTCAACGT
>NW_010244084.1:0-2091 GCF_000690775.1 Eurypyga helias | reverse complement strand
CTACAAATCTCTTCTCTGAGAGGAAAAAAAGAGAAAGAAATTGGCACTGAGGCAAACGTAACAGACCAGTAACATAATTCATACAAACCAAACCCAACAGCAACAGATTATTGTGACAGGCTTTGGGACAAGTCTGAACACAAGAGAAAAGTACTTGGAACAAATCTTGGGCAGGGGAGGGTGTCTCCACTGCAGGCAACAGAGAGGAGGCAAATGGCTGAAGTTAGAAGACAAGTATGGTGGGAAAAAAAATATCCTGAAAGCCAAAAAAACCACATTGTGTGGCTCAGAATCCAGGTGCGGGTTTTTTTGGGAGGGAGGTTTGCTTTTGGTGTTTGGGGTTTTTTTTGGAAAGCTGATTAAGTCTTACCATCTTGCTAGTAGTTTGCTGGAATAGAAAAATATAAAGAAAACATCTGAAGAAACTGTGTACATAACAGGAGGAAAGTAAATTCTTGGGAATACAGATGAGAGAGAATGCGGAGGGGGAAGAACAGGATGACACAGGACTGAAGCAAATTTTGTTCTACAGACTATCAAGTTGGATTTTTACTTATTTATTTTTAAGTGAGGAAAGTACTACCTTTCCTCCCTCTTTCTCACTGGAAGCAACAAAAAAAACTGAAAAGGACAAAAGAAATTCCACACAGTTTGGCTTAAAACAGATTTAAGAAATTAACTTAGTGGAACATGACATTTTACAGAGCAAATTAATTCTGACAACTTCTCTTTCCTATTTTGGGGTTTTTTTTTTGGTAAACATGGTCACAGTATAACATAATAGGCATACTGGAATAGAGCTAGAAAAGCCATCAGATATACAGCATTAGATTACTGTGCATTTTACTACTAAAACCCATGCAGGTTCATATTGTAAAAACATTAAGGTAGAGTCAGTAACAGACATACAAAACATACCAATGCAGCTGTATGGTAACCACAGAGTATACTTAATTTCCTTGTGACAATGTTTGATGAGCAATGAAAAATGCATCCATTGTTCCAATACATAAGCATCTTTTACAGAAAAATACTTACATATATCTGGATCTTTACTTTTCTTTGTTTTGTTACTAAGAGTTATCTCAAATCTATTAATATCAGAAGAAAGATCACTAGGGGAAAAGACAGAAAGCTTCAATTAATACTATACTTGACCAACATTTAAACGTACTCTAAAGTTATTTCAATTCTGAGTTCTCGTGATCAGCCAAAGATACTTGGATGCATACATAAAATTCTACCCATGCATTTGTGGATGAAAGGTGGCTGCTATATAACCATGCACAGAGTATTTTTAAAAAGCATATGCAAAACAGTACAGAGGAAAGAATCTTAAATACAATGCAACTTTCAAGTGAAAATCAGTAATTCAGTAAGATGACCACTTACTCAAAGATAAATTCTTCTGACCATACAGGGTTCTGCCCTTCCCGGACATGTGTTTTTGCTACCTGGACACTGTTCAGGTAGATGTTACAATACGGATTAGTAAAATGTTTTACTGGGAGCGTGTGAGCTTCTTCTACATGCAAAATAAGACTGCTGACCTAAAGAAAACACAAAAAAATTATTTGCGTTTTTAAAAAAAATGAATGGAATTCCCCCTGCAATGTGAAGGGTTAAGGTTTAAATATTAAATACAAAATATAATTTCCTAATAGAAAGAGCAGGGAACAGAAATAATGGAAAGAGATTTTAAGAGGCACCAGTGACAAATAAAGAGCAACTCAAATAACTTGAAAATAAACCTCCAACACCATAGTTCTAACTCATCTTATTTTTTACTTTTAAAACCATCACTATGAGACATTAAGATATGCACATAATAAATTTTCTATGCCTAGAAAATTCTACTTAAGTCAAAGACTTGTATCTTGAGTAAGAGCCATGGACAACTCCAAACACAGTGCCATACTTGATGTTTTCCTAACAGATTAGGCTCAATATGAGTCAGAAGTGTGCCCATCAAAAGAAGTGATTACCCCTCTGTATTTAGCATTGTTGAGGCGTCACCTTGAGTACTGCGTGAAGTTCTGCGCCACACAATTTAAGAAGGATGTGAACATAGAATCATAGAATGGTTCGGGT
>NW_010244083.1:26816-36940 GCF_000690775.1 Eurypyga helias | reverse complement strand
TTCCTGGCTGAACCCAGCACAGAGTAGAAGAGAGTAAGATGGTCCTAACTCTGCTAGCATTGTTCACAGATTTATTAGTCCATGTGAGGTGTTCAGGACTTCATAGTCAAACCAGAAAAGTTCTGAATACAGGTTCTTCTGATGAACTTTTCTTCAAGTTAGATCTTGATAATCAGGGAGAAGATTATCTGTAGTTAGTAGGAGACCACTTCCAGAAAATCTGCATTGCATGCTTTTTTCACTTTGAAATAGAGCTTTAGTGTCAGGATAAAGAGAGAAAATATAGTTGTACCTTCCTGTGTTTTAATCATCTGGGAAGTATTTTTCATGTTATCATGTGAGTACTGCTCTGTGGGCTGTGACAGTTAGACTTTACTCGTTTCCAAAAAAAAAAAAAAGAAGGTGTTTTTTCTTTGTATACTGCATACATAGAAATTAGTTCAAAACTGAATACATCTAGAAACAAAACTTAAGTCGTAACTAAAGATGAAACTATGTGCAGGTCCAGAGGCCTTAAGGTATATGAGGCTAGTATAAATAGTATATTATGAAGTAGGAATTCCAGTTTGTGGTAAATCTGTCTGTCCCCAGCAGCTTCAGGTAAAATAATTCTGTCCTTCTGGAGCACATCAGTTTGCTAGCCGGTGTTTCATGTATCAAAGAGCATTCTGTGAAAATATCAATATCATTGGTTAATATAAATGAAATTAATTTTTAAAGCTGGGCTAAAGGTTGACATCTGAAAAATTGCATTACTTTGCAGAAGAGAAATTTCTGTCTTCCAGTGAAATTTCAGGTCATAAGGGCAAGTAATTTTCACAATCTTCAATGGGAACCAGTGAAATATGAACTTCATTGTCACCTAGCCCCAAAGCGATAAGATAAAATGAGCTGATACATCATTTGCTCTGGTTTTATCATCTCCTCCAGTAATTGGAAGAGAAAACATAAGAGTCCTTTACCACCCCCCTCCCCAATCCCTTCACCACCCACACCCAGGCATAAGCCATTTTGCTCTGATCGATACAAAGGTCACAGAGCATTTATTTATTTATTTAAATTTTTTATGCTGGGTAAAACTGTCTGGTGGAACATTAAAGTAATGAATATGTTTAATTGAGTTTGTCACCCATGAAAATGCTGAACAGGATTGTTTAGCAGACTGTGTGCTCACAGGAGGGACTGCATGGGAGACGACTACTGTTTGCTTGTGGATTTCAGTGGCTGATTGTATAAATATCTGAGATTTAAAACAAATGTCATATTCCTTGTTCTCTTGAGAAATTTGAAACAAGGTAATAAGCACTGTGATTTACTTAAAGAGCATTTGGATATTTAAGATTATTCACAATCTGATCTAATTTCTTGTTAGTTTGGTTGTACTTGGATGTATTTAAACAAAGAGCAGAGTAAGACCCTTTCATTGTGAATCCTGCAGCCAGGAACTAAGTAACACCTGGACAGTAGGATCCTGAGGTCCTCAGTTCCGGGGCTGAGGCTGTGGTGCACATCCAGATTCCTCATGAACTGAGAGTCAGGTTTTGTAACCTCCAAGTGCTGTAACCTTTGCCTTCCTGAACAAAAATTACCCCAAATGACAGAGAACACTTCTAGAAGAACGTATTTGTGGATTTTGTTTTTCAACTGCAATCAAATTTAAATGCAAATTCAATGCTTTTTTATATATATTTGTTGGGTGTGGTTTTTTTCCTCTGGTACATCATAATTTTTTTCGGAAATACACAACTGTGCATCAGCTTTTTAAATAAGCTATTTAGTTTTTATTTTACTTGTGGCAGTTAAATTTCCTGGCACATTAAAGTAATATAATTATTCAATTACTGTTTCAGTTCTATAACCCATTTGCAGACTTAATTACTGCTAGCCTATTCGCATTTTCAAGATCAATCGTACTTTTCTCTGAAATAAAATAAAATATACGATAGCTGAGAGGTTTGCTTAAAAGGTAAAGCAAAATGTTCATTTAGTCTTCAGTAAAATATTACTTTTCTAAATCAGGAGGCAGCTGTAGCAGTGGTATCTTCTAACTATTGCATGTAATCTTTTACGAGAGACACTGTTTATGAGCAATGTTCAAGGGGGGGGTTTAGGAAAAGGTAGGGTGGGGCATTATTTTTTTCAAAACTGTAAAATGACAGAATGGCGTCCGAGTGAGCATTTTCATGTTGTGAAATTAGCTGATACACAACTGTAAATCGTGAGGAGAGGACTTCTTTATGTATGATCTTAATTTTCGATATTCTACCTTAGTTTTCATGCACCTCCAGTTTCAGAGTCTCCTTGAAGCAGAAGTTGAAGCTGGCTGTCCTTTACTTCCTAGCTTCATGGGGAGTTTCTTCCTGACGTGCAGTGTCAGGGCCTGTAGCATGAGTATGAGGACTGATTACAAGTTTAGACCTTCATTACTCTTGAAGTACAGAGGGGACTTCATGCAGAGGTGAAAGTAAACCTGTATTTTTAGTAGTGTTATCACGCTGTCTGTTCGCCTGGTGTTGCCAGAGTCTAATCACAGAATAGTTTGGCTAATGAGATTTTTGGAACCTGAGAAAGTTACAATTGGCTAAATTGTTTAAGTGTTTTTAAATGAAATGGTAAACTGTTTACATTGTGTTTCCTCCTGTAAGGTGAAGTATCTTGTGAAATACATGAAATGTGCAGTAGATTAAACTTCAATCTGGTGCGTTGGATCAACTAAAAATTCCTTAAATCCTTTTTCATCTGGGGAAGGTGATGCTATTTGTGCAGATTAAATGAGATTGTTACACCCTCATGAGTCTTTGCTCCACAAGTTGTTCCAAAATGGGTGGTGACGAGACAGAAATAAATGATTCGCTTTTAAACTCAACATATTGTACAAGAGTATGAATAAAGTAGTATTTCTTAAATTCTTATGTAGAATTCTTGTGGATGAAAACAGGCAAATGGAAAAATAGTTTTTGAAAATTGTAATATTAGAAGTGGTAACACCTGTTTAAGAAAAAAAAAAAACCAAACCCTTGCCACAGTAAAAATGCTGGATTTAATTTGAAGTGCGAGTCAGTTTCTGCAGCTAGGCAGGTTCTATTAATAAAATAAGATATTTGACAAGGAATAAAAAGTTGAACTGGATTTTCCTAAGGAATACTTAGTAGTACACATGAAAGAAACATGTTTGTTTTCTGGAGCTTTCATCTACTATAGGTGGTGGGATGAGCAGGGAGCAGTGGTAATGATGCAGTTTCCATAGCAACTGGTTCATTGGCGGGCTAGACCTCTGTCTAGGGTGCTGTCAGTGTGCCTGGAGTTTCAGAGAACAGTGTCCCAAAGAAGGTCTGCTTCCACCTAATCCAGTTTTAATTGAACTCCAGAGACTTTGAAGTGAAGCTGCAGACCAGGCAGATGCTATTCCAACTCGAAATGAAGGCCTTGCTCGACTAGGTCTCAGCTGCTTCTCGCTCCTGGTAACTTCTGTTAATGAGTGGTGCAAAGAATTGTTGTAGTGGTGACTGGTAGTGTTTCTGCAGTGCAGGTCCAGTTTCTGCTGTAAATACTGTTATGCTGAATTCAATAACTTCATCATGGCTGTACAAGGTGCACAATGCGAACCACCTCTGCTGTTTTCAAGTCGGTGCTTTTCCTTCCAATTTTGAGGTAGTTGCATGCAGCAAGCTTTTGGCCATGTGCCGGGTTTCCACTGTCACAAAAAATGCTCGCTTCATAAGGTAGAAGTAATCATTATTGAACTTGCCGATTTTGCTCACTGTATCCTTGTAGGAAGTGAATTTACAATGGGTAGGCTGACAGAGACAAGCAGGCTGCTGTATTTTAATTGTTACTGCAGAAAACCAGAGGTCGTTAGGTTCCTCTGTGTCTCAAAAAAATAATCATTGAAATGATAAGCTCCAATTCAAAGATCACAAGATGGGTGAATAGCAGCAAAAGTATGGAGAGATTTTGTACACAAGCATTGTAACTTTGTCTCCTTTGTTACCCCTTTTGACGTTGTGCTCTTAAAAGGGTATTTATATGCATGTGTCAAAAGCCGATTGCGGTGGTTCTGAATAGCACTGTGGAATTATACAAATCTGCCAATTAGTGTGGATGGGTTATGGATGTGGTATAGGAAGTGTCCATGTGGCCCAAGTCTGTTAGTTCCCCAGTTCCAGAAATAATCAGCAACCACTGACAATCTGATTCTTTCATAGCATTTCTAGAATTTTGTGTTGGAGTAATTACTCATTTTTTTTTTCTCTTTCTGTCTGGGTGCTGGGAGAGAAGTTGTCTGTGGCACTTGTACTGAGGGAAGATGAGGGATTAAGTAAAAAGAAAGAAGGTGCAGGAGATGGTCTGCTTTGTACGTTCGAATCTTCTGTGCTATCTGCTTTTGGTTTGCCAGTCTTATTTGCTTTTAATTCACAAAGGTGATACAGTATTCCATACTGTATTGTGTAGTGCTTTTAGAATGGTGCTACTGCTCTCTGTACTACCAAAATGCAGCTTATTTGTGAATATATGCTACATGTGAGGCAAAAACCTCCTTTTTTAAAAATCTTGAAACAAATGGTTGGGTTCATTAACAGTCTTTGTTATGTTAAAGGCTTGAATTTTGCTTTTTCTTTTTTATACACAATATATATTGCTCACATGAAATTGTAGTAAGAGTGATGTTAACTAAGATTCTATCTGAATGTCCTTTTCTGTGATGGATTTCTGTTAGGTGCTTTTGTGTTTGCTAAAATTGACAAATCTCAGATTTTCCTTTGCTTATGGTTTGTTAATCAGAGTCAGAAAAGTGTCCAACCGCACTGTCCCTTAACGCTTATATAATTAAGCTTTGAAATGAAAAGGAAAAAGTGAAGCAACAAAGAAACAAAGTGGCTGAGGACTGAAAATAGGATTAGTTTGAACTGTGAAGGCAGACTAAGCATCTGTGTCTGTCAGATGGGATGACAGGAATTGTAACAAGTTACTTTGACAACCGCTTACTCCGTAGAGAGATTATGCCGAGTTCATTTGCAGGTTTGTGTTTAACCTTAGCTGACAAAATGATACTTAACCTCTTATACAGCCAACCTTTATGGTTCCAGAATTAATGACTGTTGCCTTAACGATAAACATAAGGAACATTTTTTTCTTTAAAGACATTTTTTCTTGCTTATTTGTTACAGGCCTGTTATTACAATGCTAACATGAGTACATATACATCTAATGGCACTAGTAATACGTTTCAGAATATGTTTTTATGCTTTGCTGAAGTGCCAAATATTTAGTAATATATCTGAAACTCCCTTGATTATGGAAAGTAGGCAATTGCCTTTAAAGGAAAAAGTAAACCACATTTTTTAAATCCTTGAAATAAGTAATTGAATTAAAGGCTTCCAAGAATCCATTATAGGTTCATAGCATGATTTTAAGTTTGAACATATCTGAATTTTGCTGCAGTTTTTGCATGTCATTGGTGGATCCATGTTTCTGGGTCAAACAATTTATCTTTTAAAAGATGCTACCTATAATGACAACATGGGTAAAACTTTTGTCTCTTTCTACTAGATCCTGGCGTATACAGAAGGACTGCATGGAAAATGGCTGTTTTCTGAGATTCGATCTATCTTTTCCCGACGTTATCTTTTGCAAAATACAGCACTGGAGATATTCATGGCAAATAGAGGTACTGTGAGTTTGGAGGAATAGCAAGTGTCACATGCACATCTGTTTGGCTGTGTAGTCACATCTTTTTTTGGTATGGATTTGTGAAGATAGCAGAAGGGCTTGGATTAAGTGTCTCAATATTTAAAATAGTGTATTTTTGTAATTTAGTTTCTTCCTTTCATTTTCTTTTCCACTGAGGAATTATGATCAAACATGATAACTGGGAATTAGCAACGTCTCATGTTCATTTATATCCACATGTTTATTTGGCATTCTCTGGAAACTCTTGCTTAAGGAGTACCTAACTCTGATCTGTTATGCATGAAGGGGGTTTTTTGTCCCCTTGGAGGGTTATTAGTTGTTAGTTACACACACCAAGGACAACATAATGAAAGAACTTCACTGCTGGATTAGACCATTGACTGATACACCTTCATGCTTTATTCTAGTAATAAGTTCTTTCAGTTAGATCCTAGTGCAACTCTAAGAAATAAATATAGATTTCCCTTGTTTATGAACCTTTTTTTCACCCTCCTCTTTTTTCAGTTCCTTTTTCAGACACACATATACTGTGACAGGTCACTCAAAATGTAGTGTGTTAAGACTTGGATAACTTTCTTCCGCTATTTTTTCCACCTAAATTTTATTTTAAATTGTTATATGATGTCTTTGCAGTTTAAACTGGGATTCTTTAGGTACTTTTATTGCTTTTACACTGATAATGAAATTTTGAAAAATAATTTTTGAAAACTGTATACCAAGACACCAGATAAAGTAGGTCTTAAGATGACACTTTTAAAATGTAAAACATTGTTTTGGTAAAGGTATGAAATGTTGTTGTCCCAAAATCAGTAGATGTTTCATAGGATAGAATGTTTTATGCAGTATGCTAGTCAAAAAGTTTTTGGCTGAGTTTAAAGTGGTCTTAGATCTTGAATGTGGCTGGTAAATATTCAGACACATACCTCACAGAGCCTTGTTGCACATACTGAAGTGCATATTGTCCAACGGAATAGTAGTGTTGTTGCATAAACTAATATTGTGTGCATAAACACTGTCCTGTTTTGGAGCCTGTAGCTGTACGCTGTGAAGTCATAAATGTCCACCAGTGATATCATAACTAGATTGTTATTTAGATTTTTTAGGTTGCTGTTTCAGAAATATCATGGAATGTTTCAAAAAAGATGTATTTTGAAGAATACATCTTGAAAATATTTAGAAAGTAAACAGGTAAATGTGTGATGCAAATACAGATAAACTGTTTTCGTTAGCAGTTATAGATAGTCAATATGTGCATATAGGTTTAACTTCTGTTCAAAAAGGAAAACCGATGTAGACCTTGTAAGATGTGTAACAGTGATAACTTGTGTTGAAATTCCTCTTAGTGGTAAGTAAAAGCAGATCTAGAAATTATAAAAAAACCTACAGTGACCTGAAGGAAGCATGTCTGATGTTTTACCACGTTCAACACCTAAGCTTAGGGTTAGATTTCATTTGGCCAGGAACCCTAAAAAGAGGTGTAAAATTATGCCATATTTCGACTCTTGTGTTCACAGTGGGTGTCATGTTCAACTTTCCTGACCAAGCAACTGTAAAGAAAGTGGTTAACTGTCTTCCTCGGGTCGGTATTGGTACTATATTTGGACTGCCCCAAACAAGGTATTTTACAGTTTGAGTTAACCTTAGCTGTCAGTTCTTTTTTCATCAAACCAGCCTATGTGGTTTGAAGCATTTACACCAACTGGTTTACAAAACATACACACCCTCAGCCTATCATTTCTGCATGCTATTTGCAATGTATTTGCACAATCAAAACTTTTCGATTTGATTTTTTTTGTTGTGATTTCTGTCTGTTGTGGGGAAGATAGCTTCTTTGTGGCAGTGAGACTCAATCACTTACCCTACTTAAGGAAAATCGGTTTCTTTATGTTTGCTAGCTCACTAAAATGTAAGACTGATTTAAGACTGGTTGTAGGACTGATTAGCTTTTATGGCAGTGTTCAATTATATTAGCTTGACTGTAACGTCTGTGAATCCTCTGTAGTATTTAAACGTAGATGAAAATGATCCTTCCTCATCAGAAGGATATTGTAGTGCTGGATAGAACAATTTAAGCTGAGCAGCATGTGAAGCATTGCTGTGGTATCCTCCTCTTTTAGCTCACGAAGGCATTGTTCAACCTTTACATAGTGAGAAAACAGTACCACAGTGTCAGGCTGTGTGTTTGGATCCTAAAACTGAAAAATATGATTCAGTTTGCTACTTCTTTTTCAGAAGATTAGGGCTTGATTACCAGGTATGCTGGGGGTGAAACACAGCAACACAATTTAATGTTCACTGAGGCTAATGGAAATAGAAGTTTTTGAGGTATACCCCATCTCTAGTTGAATTGGTTACCTCTTCTGTTTTAATGAATTATGAACTATTTTAAAGTAGATTAATTTCTAAATTTTTAGAAGAAACACCAGCCCTTAAGGAATATCTTGATTTTTGTTACTCTAAGTTTTTATTTTTAAAGATTTCTGTGCACATAAATGGCATTAAAATAGTCGGGGAAGTTTTCTCTTGTGTTTTATAGTTTATCTTTTCTTTATTAAGTCCAGAAAAAATTATCTTGAGTTGCAGTTATAGCCACTCTGTAAGAACTTAAGGATTTCTATTTACAGAGCAAATTCTATGTGAAAATTTTTGAATATACATGAAAGTATAGACACATTCATTAAAAATTTCACATCCATTTATACTGATAAATTTCTTTACAGTATAATGCGATTTATTAAAATAAAAATATATTCAGTTACTGTAACTATTTTCTTTAATTGTTTACTAATACCTGTAAAGATTTGTTAACTAAAACTGTATCTAGATTTTTTTTTTTCCCCTTAAGTGGTGTGGTTCTGAGTTTTACAGATGTTTTTATTATGAACAAAACAGTCTTGGGAATTTTATGATAAGCTTTTCTCTGCTTGATTTATCACCCTAGGAATGACTCTATAGTCTTCTTTCACAAACATTAGGAAATCTGGCATCAAATTCTAAAAGTTTAATTGAATTATTTATGACTAACTCCTCAACACTGCCCAGAATTTATATCTCAAGAGGATGGACTTCATACAAAGTTCTATCATGTTATCATTGTTTTCCTTTGTTCTTGAGGGATTTAAAAACCACTCCTAAAAGATGACTTTATTCTTATGTGAAATTTTCAAGTCCTGTAATTTTCTTATTTAATGGTCTGCCATCTCTCTAAATCACTAGTAACATATTTCTGTAATAGATCAGGCCTTCATGGAGCAGCTGACTTTGCACAGCTGCAAAGGTTTCTGCTTGAAAGCTTTCAAATCTTGACATATCTAGCTGTCAAATGTTTTAAGTCTTTTGTTCTTACTAGATTATAAAACTTTAAAAATTAACTTCAAGTATCCAAAATAGCAGTTTGATCTCCAGAGAAATCTAGCATAGAACTAGTAAAAAAAATATGTACAGCTGCTACTAAAATTTAGGTAGGGGAAAAAGGAACCCACCAGGTTTTCTCATTATTTTTTTGCAATGTATTTTTTTGTTTTCAGACGAATTTCTTTGGCCAGTCCAAGACAGATTTTCAAAGCTTCCAATATGACCCAGCGATGGCAACACCGAGAAATTTCCAACTTTGAATACTTGATGTTTCTAAACACTATAGCAGGTAACACAAATTGCTGTAATAACTCAGGAAAGGAGTTAATGGTAGCACAGTCTTAACAGACATGTGACACTGCTACATTTTGCCCTTTTAATAAATAACTTTTTTTACGTACGTTTTTTTCCTGAATAACAACTTCACAAAGTCCTCCTATATGTACTTTATTCATATTTATTTTTGTATTTACGTAAGAATAGAGAGGCATGCAATTCGTAATGCTGTACTGAACTACATGCAAAATATACCTCTAAAGTCAGACTATCTTGACTGTTGTGAGAGAAAAGGATCTACATAGACTGTCTATTGTGAGAGTCTCAGGAACAGTAACTTTATCCCTTTTTATTCTACATTTTAAAATTCCTAAGTACTATCCTTCCTAAACACTGCTGATGCAACAAGTTCTCTGTAGGGCTGGCACCTTCTGCGAAGTCTCACTTGAGGAGCAGGTTATTCCTGGAGCCAAAGAATACTACTGTTAGAGGACATATCGTTGGTTTCAGAAAACAGCGTAGGGCCTGGACTGCCAGCGCTGGTGTGCCAGGACACCATTCAACCACTCCCAAATCCTAATTCATACCCCTGTATCGTTGTCCTAACCCATAATTCTGTAAATGCTAAGGTATATTTCATTTACCTCATTAGCTTCTGTGTTGGGTTTTTGTAGTGGGGGGGTTTTGGTAGTGAGGGCTCTTGTGGGAAGCTTCAAGAAAAGCCTTCCACCCCCTCCCCCCACCCCCGGCCACAGCTGAGCCAGTCAGTGGCCGAGCCAGTCAGCGCCTCTGCGATGAACATG
>NW_010244083.1:0-26413 GCF_000690775.1 Eurypyga helias | reverse complement strand
TGCCATGGGCAGGGACACCTTGCACTAGACCAGGTTGCTCAAAGCCACATCCAGCCTGGCCTTGAAGACATCCAGGGATGGGGCATCCACAGCTTCTCTGGGCAACCTGTTCCAGTGCCTCACCATCCTCTCTTGTGAAGAATTTCTTCCTGACATCTAATCTAAACCTCCCTGATTTCAATTTATACCCATTACCCCTTGTCCTATCACTACAGGCTCTTGTAAAAAGTCCTCTCCCAGTACCCTTGTAGGCCCCCTTCAGATACTGGAAAGCTGCAATGAGGTCTCCTCGGAGCCTCCTCTTCTCCAGGCTGAACAAGCCCAATTCTCGCAGCCTTTCGTCATAGGAGAGGTGCTCATGGGGAACTCTAGCCCGTGGGAAGGAATCACATTGGAGAAGTTCATGGAGGACTGTCTCCTGTGGGAAGGACCCCACACTGGAGCAGAGTCAGAGTGTGAGGAGTCCTCCCTCCCCTCGAGGAAGGAGCGGCAGAGACAGTGTGTCAGCTGACCACAACCCGCATTCCCTGCCCCCTGTGCTGCTGGTGGGGAGGAGGTAGGGAAATGGGGAGAAAAGCTGAGCCTGGGAAGAAGAGAGGGGTGGGGGCAAGGGGCTTTTAAGATCCATTTTGTTTTGTCTCTCATTGCCCTACTCTGATTTGATTGGTAACAAATTAAATTGATTTTTCTTCCCTGAGTCGAGTCTGTTTTGCCCGTGACCATAATGGGTGAGTGATCCCTCCCTGTCCTTGCCTCAGGCCACATGGTCTTTTGTTCCCGGCTGGAGCCTAAACCAGGACGGTTTCTAACCAACTTGACATCAGTTTAGTAAATGGAAGCTAATTGTTAGATCTCGTGACCTCTCTTTTATTCTCCAACGTATTTTGTTCTCAGAGCAACTTAGAAAATTTCTCAATTTTCAGCTTGTTTCTGTGGTATTGACAGTGTTGAAAGGTCCGTTAATTCCCTTTCAGACTTGGCTCTTGTTAACACGATTGATAGAAGAAATGCCTCTGCCCACATTAATTACGCTTTATACAAATGGTCAGTTTTGCTAGTTTTTGTAATCAGTCATTAAGTCAGAGATGCCAGGATGCCGGCAGATTTTATTAGAGTAGGGATATATCTGCGTGCCTACTTACTGCCAAAGTGGAATGAGGCAGTATCGTGCCACTGTTTTCTGTGGCTCTCGTGAATGATCCTTCTCAGCTTTAATACATTATCGAAATTATGAAGTGAATTCTTACCTGCGTGGTATTTGAGGTTAAAAGGAACAGAAGCATAACATTATGGAAAAAGGGAAAGTTTAGTTGCCTGTGATGGGGAGTTAAAAGATTGTTGTGGTGGCTATGAATCTGAAACAAATACAGATACCACAGTGTCATCCAAGTAGCCTTAATCCTGAATAAGAGTTAATGTGCAACATATGGGAAAGAAAGGATCTGACTATGCCACTTAAAAATTTTGCAAACCAGGATGGAAAAATAGTGAATAATGTAAGAAAACTGGAAAAAGAAAAAGGTGGAGTTTTAGAAAATGTTTTCTGACAACGTGATAGATTGGATTATGAAAAAATATACCTGGGGAAGAAGTAAAAACCCATCCTTTGAGACTTTTAAGACCAGGCTAGACAAAATCTGCGAACACACTGATTGGAGGTGAGGTGAATGAATGAGCTTCTGTAGCAATATAATGTAAAGAGATAGAGTCCATGTAAAATTTATGCATTTTAAAATTTTAAACCTGGCTATGTGGTGTATGTATATGTGTGGATTATGATCATTCTAATGGAATAGTTTGCTTTTACTGGAAGGACGGTACTATTTCCATCTTACAAATGCATGTAGGTGCACGTGTGAACCTGGAACGTGTAAATGTTGGCATATCCATAGATGGTCAGTGGTCAAGGAAAAATTCCCCTCAAAGTGAATTCTCCAGACAAAATGGTTGTTACTTGCATAATTTTTCAATCTAAAATCCTGAGCTGCTTCATTCGGTTTTCACATATAGAATTTAATGCAGTGTGTAAAAAATACCACTTTAACTTTTAGTGTGAACAAAAGTCATTGTCGCTCCATTTTTTCAAGTGTTTCACCTTAAAGAAATGGGAGACAGGATGACATAAACAAGGAAAGGAGAAATGCATAGAAAATGAATGTTTATGCAAAGGAGTTGACAGTTAAAATGAAATGGGCTGCAAAGCTTTAAATTAAATTTGAGAACTTCTTCTTTATCCTGTTTGATTAAAAAATGTAGAATATTGCAATTATAAAATATCTGAAATGAATTAGAGTTGTTTTGAAGAGCTCATGACGCTATATTGTATCTTTAGAGGTTGGTATTTTAGTCAAATAGAACTCTCAACTCATGACAGAGGAGGTTTTTTTGTTGTTGTTTGTCAGGTCGAACGTACAATGATTTAAATCAGTACCCTGTCTTCCCTTGGGTAATCACCAACTACGAATCAGAGGAGTTGGACCTTACACTTCCTAGCAACTTCAGGGATTTGTCAAAGGTATTTGTCATCAGCTACACCTTTTTTCTCTCCAGTATCTGTCACAGTAACTTTCACTCTGCTTTGTTTGCTACATTAATGTTAAATGCATAACCATTAAGTGTTTGATTTCTATGTGTGTGTACTGGTAACAGGGATGAGATTGTGGAAAAATTAATTATTGATGTATTCTTATTGCTTCTGATTGTATCTGTTTTATGATTGTTAATGAAAGGTGTCCTAGTTGGAGCATATGTGTTACACTTAATTTCAAATTTTAATGAAGTTATGAATGCTGAGGCTGATAATAATTAAAACTGCCAAGTAGTCTTCCGGTCTTCTGATGAGAATTGTGCTTTTTTTAGTAGCAAAGCCTGTGATACCGTTACATTTTAAGTACTTTTAAATCATTGCCCTTATTCCTGTAACTAGAAACTTATTTTTTCACTTCATCTGTGTATCCCCTTCAGGTATGCTCAGGTAGTGCAGTTGTCCTTTGTCCAACAGGCATTGTCAGTTTTAAACAACTTTTCCAAACAACAACTTCCTGGCAGAGTATCCTTGTTTTTCTAAGGTTCTTTCCCAAAGAAACATGTGCAGATGTGATATTGTACAGCCTGTTTAAAGCTTTATAGAATGGGATTATTCTCTTTCAATCCTTTTCAAAAAAGGAATATTTCATTTTACAGAGTAGAAGCATCTAATTTTCTCTACAAAGAATAGGTGCACTGATGATCAAACAGGATCTTAGTCTAAAAGCTAGTTATTAAGGGAAATGATTGGCATATGGAGCAATATAGTTAATTAGTGGAAAAGGTAAAGGACATATTTTAATTATAGCTTCTTTTTACAGAAGTCTTCAACACAAGTTGGTAATCGGATAGAAAACAAAATCCGAAAGAAGTAAAGCGTTTTTTAAAAGTTCCTGATTTCAGTTAGCAATTGATTAAGCTAAACACAGGTCTGTGAAAATCTCCAGAAAATTTTTTTCCAGTAATTTTTTTTACTACAGATTTAGTATTTTAACCTTAAAAAAAGGTACTGTATGGTCATCAAATATATATAGATGTATATACGCAGATATGTATGTATTTATATGTACGTATATGTATATATATTTGAAGACTACACCATACATTTTGTGTATGTGTACATATGTATAAATAAAAATAAACAAATAATGTTTTAAAATCCAAAGCCGAGGTATACTGAGGTATTGTCATTGTAACATTTTATAATAGTGTTATTTAATTTTAATACTTCATGAACTCTGTGCTTTCTCAGAATGTCTGACTGACAGAAATCTATATTCATGGGTAAACCTACACGTGTTCTATATTTTAACAAATCTCTTGAAGATAAATAATATTTTCAAATAATGTCTTGTTGTGGAATTTAAAAAATGCTTTCTTAATAATCCCCAGGCAAAAGCATATCTGAAGGTGGATTACAATTTAAAATAAACTAAAAATAATGAATATTTAAACCTATATATATTTTTTCCCTCATGTTCTGTTAAATGTTGTTGATCAGACAGTGAGTCTTGATCTCTGAAAATGGAACTGCTGTTCTGGATGAATTCCAGTCATTCCCATATACACAGTGAAAGCCTTTATGCCATGCCTTTCTCAGATCCAGCAGTGCAGATTTTGGTTACTGTTTTTAACAGTCTTTTACTTTATTTGTTTTCCTTACCCATGTCCAGAAATGCACCTCAATTTAGCGCTCCCACTGAGTAAAGAAAAGGAAAACTCTGATTTTGGTGTGGCAGAAAGGATGTCAGGTCAATGTTTCTTGTTTTTTAATTGGTACCTAAGAAACCTAAAAATAAAGATTTTTTATTTTTTTTCTTTTTTCTTTAGAAATTGCGATTTAAGGTTAGGTGTTACACAGTGTTAAATATGAGTAGCAGTTTTGTTAATATGTTACCTAGACGTCCACAGTTAGTACAGATTTAAAGAACTGCAGTGTATAGGTTAAACCAACACTTTATTTAAGCAGCTTCTTATGGCATTGTTTTGAACATCAGTCACACAATGATAAACCAAAGCAACTGAAATGGATTGTGGTTAATATTACTGTCAGCCTGACGAATGCTCCTGACAAATGCCAGGAGTGCACTGCCAGTCTGTTACTGTGCTTTGACTTGAGTGTTTATTTCTTAAGAGATGACTATGGTTTGGAATAAGCATTACCTATTATATTTATAGGTGCATATATTTTATTTATACAACAGACACAGTTTCCCACCAGAACATGTTCTGTTTTCTGCATTACTTATGTTACTCAAAAGCACATTTTTCTCTTTCTTTCTTCAGTGGAAGCAATAAATTGCATTGTATTTCTGGACTTGGATAAGGAAAAAAATAGAAGTAAAAATACATGGAAAATATTGAGATATCAAAACGTGGTTTTATCCTCTCAAAAGTTAGTTAGAAGATCTTGCTGTATGCAAGTAGCTGTTGATAATTTTTCTTTCATAAGGCACAGAATTTCTGTAAGATCATAAACTGACACTATTAGAAGAAAACCATGCAATTCTTAAATCTTTTGTCTTTGCTATAGCTACATCTGTATATAGTAATATTTTTATTCTCATTTTTATCATTTGCATGCACTATTTGCTATATCATCATCAATTTTATAGTATGTATTTTATGTATAGTATAGTATATGTTACACACATAATGACTTCTTTTCCAGTCAAGTATACAAAAGCAACAATTGGCTTTCACCTTCAGTGGTGTTGTGTTTACCAACTATGCTTTGACAGAAGTAATAGATTTTTTAATTTTTTTTTTACTGTGACAAATTAAACTAGTTTTGTTGTTCTAATATAAACGTCACTGTTGACTGTTCTTCAGCCTGCCAGCCTGAACTCTGTTGCAAGGTGCCCATTTCAGGAACACAAATTCACTGCACATGTAACTTGTGCATGTTTTCCCCTGTGAGGAAACTGAGTGGGATGGGCGTGGAATTTCCATAGTTATCTCTTGTTACCCCTTGTCAAACAGATAGAAAGTAACCAATGTTTTGATGTGCACCTATTATATATTTGGAAATTTTAAAAAGAAATCTTTTATCTAGAGAGACATTAAAACTTGTACAGGCATTCTGTGAACCAGTACTTTTCATGTAGGAAATGAAAACTGTTTTATTCAGGTCATGCACCAACACAAAATCAATGCAGTTAAAACTGATAAAGTCACTAGAAGGACTCAGCGTCCTTCTAAGCATAAAGCATATTCCAAAATTGGACATAAAAAGAAGGTGAAAGGGATGGTGTGAGAAATAATAGTGGATGCAGTGGTGATGACTTATTTTGATAGGCAGTTACATCTGGAATTTAAGCACTGAAACCTATGATGCTTGACAGTGTTGGGCTCTGCATCTGTCCTGGTTGCCTTGTCACTGGTATTTTGGGCTGTAAATTTGTCATCTGTACATGTGACAATAGATACCACTTAATTAAAATCATTCCAAAGCCAGACAGGATAAGCTCACAAGGAAGATACACATATTTTTCCTTTCAGGGCAGTTCATGGGAATCCCTGCTTAAAACAGGACAGTACAGGAAATAAGATATTCCAGACTTTGTATCAGAATCCCTGGCAGTTAAGAAAAGGTCTAGTATATTTTCCAGAATTCTGGATCACATTAAGAAACAGTGGTAGACATACCAAGACCAGCCCCCATCTACAGTCAGCCTGAGCAGCGATATCGCAAAAGAAGACACATTTTTCATTATTAATTTTTTAGACTGCTATGGATGTTGGTATTTTTAGTGTAAAGTATATTTATCATATTCTCTTCATTATCAGATAACAAGTGATCATGTTTTCTTTGTGAAATGCAACTTGCTTCTTTGAGGAGAGGGACACTCCATCCTCTCTAAAACTGTATGCAGAATAGAGAACACTTGAGAGAAATTATTACAGAAACTGGTTTATCACCTTACTGTAGTTGTACATTTGATCTCTCTACCTGTTTGTGCAGAGGGATCAACAGATCTAGACTTTTGACATAATTATGTTGAAAGAACTTCTTAGGGAAAGGGAAGCATTCAAGCAGGAAGCAATATACTGAGCAGTGCCTTGGCTTTTAGGGAAGCATGTGTTAGTACCGTTTAGGAAACCATAAAAACCAAAATTTAGCTGAGGGAACAAATACCCTTTCTTGCCATGTTCTCTTTGAATAGAGCGCTGAAAAGGGATAGGTGGAGAGGGAATTGTAATTGTGATTGTTGCCCTTGCTTGTAATAGGAGAACTCAAAACTCAAGTCCTTCTTTGAGGAAAGCTTGCAAGAGCATAAAGTTTTCTTGTTCACATCCCAGGTCAGTGCTATTTTTTAGGGCTAATTTGGTGCTAATTTTAGGGCTATTATGGGCCTTCTTTGTGTGGACCAGAAAATCTATCGTGGAATTACAAATTGTACCAACTAAAGTGCTGAGTAGTCTGTTGTATTCCTATGAAAAGTTTTGGTTTAATAACATAAGATTTTTTTCCATTTCTAAATGGTGGGAAGTAATTTTGTGACTCTCAGTATCCCGCAGACAGATTCTGTTGGGGACTTTTGTGAATGATAAAGTTAATTATCCCATGTGACAGCTGAGTCAATCTGTTATATCATCTCCTTTAGCACACTTTCCAAAATCAGGAGACAGAACTGCAAATGGTGCCATGAGTCTGTGACTGAATCGCGACAGTCGTTTGTGGTCTGGGTGCCCAGCCTGTTTGTGCAGCACCATGGCCAGGTACCCGCCCACAGCGAGTCCTCTGCCTGCCAGCCTTGCGGGGCTCGGGGGCTTCAGCACCACGGACAGCGGCAGCCCTAGACAAATTCAGGACGTTATGTTGAAAAGCAGGAACAGCCAGGAGGAAGTCTTGGTTCTTTCAGTGACGTAGTTACTGGATTGTCCACCTCGACTCGGACACGATCGTTGCAGACACTAAAGTCTTTGCTGCATCTGGAACAATTCTGTCGCTTTGGGATTTTAGTATCTCTGTTTGATACCCTCTTGTTTCACTTTCAAAGACAGATTTTTGTGCTGAAATACTGGTTTGAGCTTCATGCAGCATCTATCTCGGGACCTTTTTCAGACTAAACGTGTTTTCTGTGCATGTTTAGCTGCCTATTCCCCCACAACTCTTACAAGAGAACTGCTGAGACTCAAACTTCAGCCAAATATGTATCTGAGATGTTTTATAAAAACATGCTTTCTGCAATCCTACACCTAGCCTACACAGAATTTGTAATATATTCTGGGAATTTCCATTGCTCTATTACAGTGTCATAACCACTTTTTGTATCTTTGTGGGTTTTTTCCTTGTTATTAGTTTGTTATTCTGTCTGTCAAACCACCTCCTCTAAAGAGCATATAAAAGTGGATAATAGAGTGTATCTTGCTACCATTCTTTTTATTTCTTCCTTGTTCTCTTCTTTTCCCACCAGAGGCTTATTTTTGAAGTCACAAGAAGCATATGCTTTGCACTTCAGATGCATATAGCAGTTTCTAGGATCACTTAATTCTTTTCAAGCAATCATATTTATTTATTTAGGTATTAGAGCAAAAGCCAAGTTTACAGAATCAATAAGAATTATTTTGGTAATGAGCCTAATAATGTTAATCTTCCCTTGCCTCAAGAAGGAGTATTGTTTGGAATGGAGAAATACTCACAGACAAGAAAAACAATAACTGTGAACTAACAATGAACGTTCAACATGCTATTTTTGGTTTGTATCTGATGTTATTGTCCATCCTGCTCTTGTTTCAATTTTAGATGCCCTGATCATATGTTGTCTTCTAATTCAAAATGAACTGAGGGAAGTTCATGACCTTTTAAATGATCACAAGAAACCATTGGGCACATGTCTGGTCATAAAATGCACTAGTAATCAAAATAAAGTAGTTTCACACACATGTCTTGGGCCGTTTACATTTTAAATATGTGTTTTCCATCTTCCTAATGTAACGTGAAAGTTATTCTCTTGACACAATCTATCTTCCTTTTTATATTCATACATTTGAACTCCAGCAGATTATGAACTGCTACAGCACACATCTCTGTAATTCAGAGTTCCAAACAAGCATGATGGTGGCTGCACTTACACTGGAAATGAGGATGGGATTTATTTCACCTAACGGGAGCTCTCTAAAATTGAGTTGATCAAAATCCTAGGAGCAGGAAGCCTGTTGAGGTCAAAGAACAATCCAGGTATAAAAATCGTGCTCAGGGAAAATGAGAGCATGGTAAAACAGTAATACTGATAATCTTTGTTTAAGGAGCAGTTTAAGGTGGTTCTCAGGCTGTGGACTTACTTTGATAGACACACCAGGTGACCTGTGTCAAACTCAAATATTGGCAGATGAAAGTCTGGATCAAATGAAGGAAATCAATAGAAAAAGATAACTAGGAGGAGATGGTACAATCTTAGAACCTTGAGTTGAGTAGGCTAATAAGATTAAGAAAAAGTAATTTCCATGTAATATCCAGCCAATCAGTTGAAACTGCCTCAGTATCAGAAACACAAGGTTAGTTTCCAAAGTGGGGTGTTCACTGGCATTCCAGAGGTCTTTTCTGTACTTTGTAGTGTTCAGCATGTATGATACTCTGAAAAAGAAAACGAAAAGGGAGCCGCTAAAACTTTCTGCCATTACTAATCTGTTGATGGTATTGAAGATGATGGCTGACTAATCAGGAGGCCTTATAAGTTAGGTAATAAAATGATGGATGAATTCACCTTAGATAGGAGGGAAGCAATGCATGTGTTTAAAAAAAAAAAAAAAAGACCTTGATGGGCTCTTAGCTGACTATTTATGTTCAGGTTCGATATAATCTGATTGTTCTATGAAGCAGTACAGATTACAGTAAAAAAACTTGATCCTTTCCCAAGTACATCTTTCTAGTCGGCTGCTGCTCTTTTTGTAGGGCTTGGTGCTTACACATGATTCATGGTAATGTATATTTGGTGTGTCCTGACAGTGCTTAATTTGCAGAAAATGCAAGTTTGTGTCAGCTTTTTGTTTGAGGTCCTGTGATGTTAGTACAAGCCAAAAGGATTGTGGTTTTAGTTCTGATTGTCTTATATAGATCTGGTGTTAGGTATAATGGCTGCTGTTTTCTGTGACAGTGGCATGTATGGTGTGTTTGCAGAGGAGTATGATCTGTGAAGGGAAGGCAGGGAGAGAATATTTTCATCTCCTGCTATGATTCAAATGCATGTGGCTTCTCACTAAATCCTGTTTCTCAAAATCCATAAAAGAATTTTTTTTTTTTTTAAAGTAAGTGAATGACGATGCAGGGATTTCTTTCACTTGACACATTGTTTTGTATGGTATATGCAAATGGTTGCTTTTGTCTGGCAGGCAACTACAATGCCATACCTTCCTCACCACTGGCAAGCAGCTTGATTTCTCCTCATGATTCCCAGGGACGTGCAACTTCCTTTCTCTCTGACGTTTTGGAAGTGTATGTCACATAAGAGACCTTGTCGGTTTGCTTTCCCAGTAGTATTAAGGTGTAGTAATACTCCACATGCACGGTATGTGACACATTCAGTTGTGCCGAACACTTGATTAAGCCTTATGTAAAAGTGTTTGTGTGCCTAATTAGCTGGCAGGTTTGCAGTTAAGCAGTGCATAGTTTTGGAATCTGCTACAGATGGTTGTAGTAGCTTTTGATACTGTTGTTAGTAATATGGAGGCTTGGAGATACTTCCTTCAAATTCAAATTCTTCCAAGATTTTAGGTGACCTGAGGTGCATGCTCTCACTAATACATTGCTCAAACATCGTTAATATTGCTAAGCACAGTTTTTCTTAATTTTTTATGTTTAAAATTAATTTATGACCCATTTTTGAACTTTGGGAGTCTTCCAAGTTTTACACCACTAAGTATTATCTATATTGACATGTTCAGACGTTCTAGTTATTATGCTACCTTTAGATCAGTTTTTCCTGACTGTTGTCTCAAAGGAGTGTGTGTGCTCTTAAGAAAATCTTAGTAATAAAAGATATGTGCAAATACTTTTCATTTAATTTGCATGCACACAACAGTGATCTGTTAAGATTTTTTTTTTTAATAATAACATGGTAAATGTTGTGATTTGATTTCTGGTAAATAGGGTCTCTTCAAAAAAAGCTTGTAAGGACTGACAGCTATTTTAAAAAGCTTGTTTACATAAAAAAGCTCTGTGGTTTTAGTGTGTATAGATACCAAATTTATTTTAGAAAACACTGACATACGAGGATTACAGAATTTCATCCCATGTGCAGTGCATCAGGAAATGCCCAGGGATCCTACATTTGATAAAAATGCTGTTCACAGTCAGCTGGTTATACTTGTCACTTAGTTAAAGGAGCTACTGGGAAATATTCGTGTGCACACTAGGCTGTACAAGCAAGTATTAAATGAGGTGGCTGGTATCCATTTATCTGTGTTTCTTCACTAGTGTAAATGAAAAAGATATATCTAAGCAAGAAATCATTTGCATGTAGAAGTAACTGCAAGTTTGTTGTACTGGAGCGCTCTTGAGTGGCTTTGTCTCACGTGCACCAGTCAGTCCGTACATGTGGGAAGATGCTGAGTCATTTAATACGAAGTTGTAAGAGAGGAGCCAGTCCAGAAGCACACCTAGTTCAATATCTTGCCCCTATGAACAGCCAGTGGCAGGAGCCCAGTGAAAAAAGGAAAAGAAAGAGCACGTGCAAGTATCATACTTCCCTTCAGATAGCCAACTAGAAGTTTAACTATTTTGTGAACTGGAGAAATAATTTAGTCATGTTTAGGGGCCACTGATGGACTGATGGTCTAGTTGTCTTTGGTTTTCTTTTTTTTTTTTTAAAAAAAAAACCCCACCTTGTTTATACTTGTTCTGCATTGCTCCCTGAGGCACTGAGTCTAGCAACTTAATTATATAAGAAAGTATAATTTTCTTTGCTTTGTAACTAGGGTAATTATGGCTTTTGTTCGTCTGTTCTCTATGGACCATATGAAGTCTTGCTTGCTTGCAACTCTACCTGTACCTGAAAATTGTTTTAGTTTGACATAAAAAGAAGAGGAAAATACTCTTCAGAATTTGCTTTACATTGTTGTCGCATTTGATTCTCTTTTCTCTACAAATTCTCAAGTATCATAATTATTTGAAATACCTATATTCAGAATAATGGATTAGAATTAAAACTACAAGCATTATGACCTGCCAGTTCTAAAGGGGAAGAAGCCTAACTAGGTGGAATATTGACAAATATCCAGAGGATATCTACTCAACAGATTCACCAGAGATGTGTGATGACTTTAGTCATCAGTAAAGAAAGCACAGCTATATGAATGTTTCTGATTTAATATCTTGATGTCAAAATCGGTAGCGTACACTCACTAATACTCATAATTATTGCATAGTTTTAACATTGTGTACACAAAAAATGTTTGACCACAGGATTCCGTATTACACTAAGAAACCACATGAAATTCAAGTAGCTGCTTATGTTGAAGTTCTCAGAAACTGTTATAAGTGACTAAAATATGTTTTACAATTAATAGTAAAAAAAATAGTAAATCAGTTTAGAATCAGAGCAGAAAATGTTTATCACCTAATTGCTCACTAGGGAAGAATACAAAAGTTCTGTCAAGTTCTGTCCTTTTGCCTTCAGCCAAATTTTGACACTTGAGTTCATAGTTTTCCTCTCCTAGCCTAGTCTTTGATGTAGGATTTGGCAATATGGTGTGAAGCCAGTGCTTTTGGAAATGAATTGGTAGGGATAATTTTTCTCCTTGGTAGATTGTTTCCATTTTTATATCTTTCATGGAGTAGCTCAAAGACCGGTTTAGCTGATCAGTGAAGGCAGTTCAAACTGTTCAGCAGATAACTGTTTGTTGTTTTCTTTGGGATACGGTTCTTTAATGAATTTGAGTTAGATATGGGTTAAAGGTAAGATGCCCTCTAGAGAAGATGGGGAAGTTGCTGAAACTGATTTTTAAGAAAGCAGTACTCAGTTTGTTGAGATGAAGAATGGTGAGTTCTAGCAGTGAGTGAGAATATGTTCAGAGGGGGTATGGCATTTTTGCCTGTTCTCAAGCACAGAAATGTCAGATGAATGAGTAGTGGTCCACATTATATGAGTTTATTCCCAGATATTTCCCAGTTGACCTAAGTTAATACACTTTGGCTATAATTAAACCCTTGCATCTTGTCTTTATATCTCTGTCTGGGAAAAAGAAGTTTTACTCAGATGGTCAGGAAGTCCCACTGACAATATTACAAGTATTGGCTAGTTCTGGGAGTTAATTATGTGTTGGTAATACATAAAGTAACTAAACACGCAATCCTCTAAAAATGCAGTTGCGGTTAGATTGCAACACTCAGCATAGTTACGACAGTGAGAAGGCTAGCACTGGAACACTGAGCACATTTCAGATAGCTGCATATTAGAATGCGTTGATCAGTGGGCACGCTGCAGAGAAATCTTAAGTCTGGAAGGAATGCCTTAAAATGGAAGACCCAATGAGCTCCATTTCTTTTATTTATTAAAAAGTCTGATTATAGTCTATAAGTATCTTTATATACAGAAAATACTTGGTAAATAGAGACTCTGTGGTATGTCAGAGAGAAGTGTAATAAGATGTCTTTGAGAACACACCAGTAAATTCACTGCCAAACTGAAATATGTATGTTTTAGAATAAGGATCACAATTATCAGTAGAAAAAGCTTCCAAGAAAAACAGCAGATTGTCCATGTACTCGAGAGTCAGATGCCTTTCTGGAAAGCAAGTTGGCCAAATACAGCTCATGCTATAATCAAGTATCAACAGTTGTGCTCAAAATCATGTAATGGCAAGGTGTTTAGTGCCTTGTCATACAAACACAAGGCTAGATGAGGTGACGTAATGGTCTCTCTGGTCCTTTAAGCCCAATGAATATATGAAAAATATCAGTAATGAAAACCAGATAGTCATCTTGAAAATAAAACACACAAAACCCTAACATCATACTTGTCAAGGATGCTACAAAGCATAATTCAGTCATACAGACAATTGTACTTACAGGAATCAAAATGCCTGGTTGGATGTGAATAACGGATAAAAAATCACAAGGAAAAGCATTTTTTTCTTTTTATCTTTTAAATTTTTTAATATATTTATTTTCTTTCATGTTGAGGAAGTTTTGAAATTCAAATTTCAGAGAACACTATTCTTATTAATTTTTAAATTATTCTGTTTGCACTGGTCAGCGTGGACTTAATTTCTGGAACTGCCTGCTTTTCAGAACTCACAAGCACTTGCACAGATCTCCTGATTTCCTGTAGTAATTGTTAAGATTGCTATCTTCACCAAAAGAGGTAACAGTCAACAGTGAAGACATAACTATGGTATCTTGACTACTTACACTTTCCAGTAATTAAGTGCAATTTACTGCCATAGTACACTAGTTTTCCATGGATTTTGAATATTAATGAGTTAAAAACTCTTCCCACTGTTGCAATGGATATGAGACAATAAAAGTGGCAACGTCTGTTTTAAGACCAGAAGCATGTGTAAAAGCCAATAGCACAAGGCAGCATGGGTAAGAACAAGGTATGTTTATTTGGAATAATACTATTTAAAAAATGAAAACACGTTAGATAGGAAGAAAAAGCATCTCTTTTTCTTCTTAAACAAATAAACACAATTCTTTCTTTATAAGAATTCAGTCTGCTTATCTTAGGTCATTAGCAATCTTCCAAAATGTGTGTATTCTCGAACATGCCTGACAGAGTCCAGGAGAGATTGCCCTGTGTAGAATCACAGAATGGCTTTGGTTGGAAGGGGCTTTTAAAGGTCATCTAGTCCAACCCCCCTGCAGTGAGCATGAGAGGAGCAGTGAGCATTCTGCTTGCTTCTGTTGGGTGCAGCAGGGCCTCTTCTGAAAACAGAGGCGAGATGGGCCACTGTGCCAATGTCTGGCAGGGAGTAAGATTAAGAACCAACACATATAACCGTACACCATAGTGTCTGGACATATTTAACAGCAGTAGATGGTAAGAGTCAGTGTGTTTTCTCAGTTATTTTTCAACAAAGCATTTTTCTTTGTTGCGTCTCAAAGAAAGCAAGAAAGCTTGGTCCAAAGACTGAGATTTACTATATTCAGTTCTTGGACAAAATGTGAGGTTTATTTATTTTGAGGTATTCCTAGATTTGAGAGCACCTGGAAAATTATTATCAAATAAGTTTGGGGTTTTTTTAAGAGTAGCTTGTAACTTCCATATTTGTAGCACATGTTGTTCTAAGAACCATTTCTGGTCAAAAAACAGGTGATCATACAGTTGGAAAAGAAAAAAGAAAATCTTCCTTACCTAAATTTTTCCTTCATTTTAGACCCTTTTTAGAATGAACTCTGACTTGAAACCATATGCATTATTCATTTTTCAGTATAGTTTGAAAACTTAGCAGCCATAAGTGATTTCTTTTTTCCTCTTGACTCTTGTAATCTCATCCATTGCTTTGCTTGTTGGAATTTTTCTCTCTCTACTTTTCTCTTCCCCGCTTCTCTTTCTTCACACACACACACACACACACAGAGTAATTATTTTTACCTGGTGTACTAATACCTACTTTTACTCTGCAAAAAGAGGTACTGCAAAGAAAATTTATTCTGGAATTTTTCGATATGAAAGCTTTGTAGGTCGTTCTTCCTCAGTGGTCTATAGCCACAGGGAAACCACGTTGAATAGTGTAAATTTGTGGTCTCCAGGCTAAATTTGGCATGGCTTAGTTTGGAGTTACTCTTTTTTCCCCCTTGGTGTTTAACCACAGGGGAGGGATTCCAGTATGTAGTTATGATTCCCTGCTAATTTTGAAACATGAAATAATTACAGAATTTCAATTAATTTGCTTACTAAGTTAAAAGTCAGAGAGTATGTGACTTGTATGTGCCTTATTCTGTAGCTGAAGCTTAGTTAACTGCTCACAGTGCAGTGTAACACACTAGAATCGCCTCATCCTTAGAAGCAGTTGTCAGAAAAATATGGGCCTGCCTGGTAGAATGTATTAGCCCAATACATTGTCTCCATTTTATTATGAAGCTGCTGGGGAAGCTGTGATATACAGCACTGTCATTACAGATCTATTGTTAGAAGGGTTCTACAGTCTTCTGTGTGCTGCCATTAATTTATAGCAGTAAACAATATGTAGCCCTCCAACTGCAGCAAAGCAGAATCTTTTAATGAGGTGGATGTTATTACCACAATAAATCAGTGCATTCGTGTAATGTATAATTCAATGTGTGTATTCCCACTGTAACTTCTCTGAGTAAGCTGATAGTGTATCATTGTCAGTGCACAGCTCCATGGTGTTTTTTTTTTTTTTTCCCTAAGCTTTCTTTCATTTGGGGACTTTTTTTATTTGCTTGCAAATAAATGTGACATGTCTTGATAGTTGTCCTGTTGCAGGCTTCAGAAAGCAACTGTAACAATAACAGCCAAAATCAATACTGTGGATTCTGGCAATATGGATCTCTGCATGATACCTTTTTTGTTTTTGAAAAGAGAATGAAATCAATTCTAACTGGGTTTAGCTTTATATTCAAGGAATGTAATTTTATAACTATTGATTTTGGGCTATACTCATTTGGAGACTAATAAAATAGGGGTAGATAAAGAGAATACATAAAATGTTACAGAACCGTACCGCACAGCACAACACTTTCTATTTTTAATTTATATAATTTGTCTACCAATGACCTTCTTTCTTCTTTTTTCCCTCAAGCATAGCTGAGTCTTTAGGGAAAATCAGTAGAGATGGAGATTCCAAAATGGTTCTTGAAACAAAGAGACTTCTTGGAGTCAGTTTCATTCTTCCCTGGAATAAATTTGCTAGATCAGATAAAAACCCTTTTATGCAGGAACCCCTTCTTTTAAAGGGTTTTATTTTAAATTAGTGAAATTCAAAAATAGTAATTAACCTAAGATGTTTTCTTTATCCTACTGCAATGTGAAAGGCACTCTAAGTAAAAAAATGTAAGATTAGCTCTTAGGCCATTCATAGATCTAATCTATCCTAGAAGAGAAAATACTTTGAAGCTTGTATGACAGATTTCACGTGAGCTGCAAAGAAGCAGTTATTTGAATAATAACAATAATAATCGGAATAGCAGACATATTTATCCCTTGAACTATGCTTGAATTAATGACTAGGTTACTGATGCTTTTGTCCAAGGATTTTTTTCTTTTAAAGTTTTTCCTTACCTTGTAGTGTGCTCTTAAGTATGTTTATTCTTGCAGAACAGAACGAAGAAAATATTTTTACATATTTACTCTTAAGTTATACTTGAATGCATCCATTATCTGTACAGATGGGCATCGTATACTTTAATATATATGGTGTGCTTAATAAGTAAACAAAATTGTAGTGCATATATGTTTTGCATGTATATGTATATGATAATTTTTTTTAGACCTCTTACAGCATTTTACACATGGAATGGCTAAATTAAGTTTTGGGTTTCTCAGTGATTTATGTGATGTATGCTCATTTTTCCAAATTCTTTATGTAAAATTCTCCTGAAGAAATACACAGTTATAGATAACAAAATATTATATGTCATACATTCAAATAAATCCTGGGGTGGTTATGTCCTAGGTAAGCACTGAACAAAGAATAATGGTGTTGATAAAGTGTGATAGACTTTTATAGTCATGCATGTTATTTGTTTCTTTTATATCAATGTGGTTTTTTAATTTTATTTGTCTGTTTCAAAGTTCAAAGTTTTACCATTAAGTAAATTGTGTCTTGGGATGGTAAACAGAACACATAGAAACCATAGAAGTAATATCAAAATTCTAAGTGCACTGTTAATATTTTTCCCCTCAAAATATCCAAAGATATTTCTCATTGTTGCTTACCACTTTAATAGTGTGTTCAACATGCACACATATCCAAAGGCACACAACTTAACAGCTGTTTGTCCGAGACATTCCACTGTGAAGCAGATTTTAGTCATTGACTTGAAGCAGCAGTAAATAGAAATTAAATGTGTATGAATGCAGAAGAGACTTTTTTCCAACCATCCCTGTGTGGGTGCGCAAGGAATCCTGGTTTGAAATACACAGGTCTCTTCAGGTGCTTACAGAATCCAGTGTGTGCTTTTGCACAACACCAAACCCAGTCTTCTCTATGCATGCTGATAATTCTGGTTCCCAAAAGGAACGAGGGGAGTATGATGTGATAATAGGTCGTGTTATTTTTATTTCCTTAATGTATTTATTTTTACAAACCTTGCAGCCTATTGGAGCTTTGAACCCAAAGAGAGCAGCGTTCTTTGCTGAGAGATATGAATCATGGGAAGATGATCAGGTTCCAAAATTTCACTATGGGACACATTATTCAACTGCAAGTTTTGCACTTACGTGGTTATTAAGAATCGTAAGTATATCTTTAAAAATGCTTTTCCTTTAATTATAATGAAAGCAACAAATAGCTAAAAATGAATAAAATAAAACTCAGTGGCGTAGGAGGGTGCTGAAGTTTTCTACTAATTGTCATCAGTCGCGTTGGATAAATACATTCCAAAGTTTGAGCAGAAGGTTTTAGTTTTTGTGGTAGAGCCTTTTCAAATCAATAAAGCCTTTTCTCCTTAAAAAATTGCTTTTTAGTGTACATTCTTATACTAATTTAAACATGATTAACTTCCCTTCCTTGCATATTTTCTGACGACCATGTACTGAATATTTGTGGTTCTTACTGAATATATTTACTATTCAGCTCCTAATGAATGCAAATGAGTTCATTTCTGATGAAGTTCTGCGATGCAAATAAGTAATTTTTAAAAATCTGGTACACTTTATATGGAAGTAACTTTTGAGATGCCATGTATTGATAATATATTGGTTAAATAATGTATTTTTCTATAAAATTGAAAGGTGATTTATCTCCTAGAAAGTAATTTCTTTGGGAAAGCATTAGCAGCACATCATTAATTAAAGCTTGTTAGAATGTACAAGCATACATAAATCCTTGAAGTAATTTATAGTGCTTAGCTAATTTCAAGCAATTATCCACTAATATGTGCTTAAGTGTTCTTTAACTAAGAGGAGGCTTTTAAATCTTTCAAACGTTTTTCTTTTTGAAATCATAAATTACATATTAAACAGTAACAATCATAAAGCTATCGGTATTGAATGCAACCCTTTATATTAATGGATTACCTTGAACAGAAGAAAATGTATCTGTTATTTTTGTTACATGCTAGTTTAAAAAATATCTAAGGTAACAATACTGATCTTTTTCATGTTTTCAAGAGCAGTTTGTGTCACAACTGACTGGCTTCTCCTCCAGCCTGTAAATAGTTTCTTTTGGTTTTATTTCCTTTTCTTTATCTGAATATGTATGCATGGAGTAGGAATAAAAAGCGCTTCTTGAACAAATAAGTATCAGTTTGTATTTCCCACTCTTGGATTAACCCTTTGCAATTAATCATGTGTCTGCCAGAAGAATAGCGTCATTAATAACCAACCCTAAAAGAATACTAAATCCCCTTTTTTTTTTTCCCTGAAATTCCTAAAGAAATGCATTTCTGTTTTTAATTAATCTGTTTATATCCATTCAGGAACCCTTTACAACGTTTTTCCTAAACCTACAAGGTGGGAAGTTTGATCATGCAGATAGAACTTTTTCGTCTATTTCCAGAGCATGGCGCAATAGTCAGCGTGACACTTCTGATATCAAGGTAAAAACTTTCCTGAAAGGTGTTAAAACATTTTATACTGCGTCTGCCTTTATTGTAGCTGTGATCATAGAACCACAGCTGATGAAAGAGGGAAGGAAGAAAATTGGGAGCTGTCCTACCATTTGGGAAAAAAGGATGCAAAGGAGATTACACGTGGTTTTACTTATGTAGAGTATTTCAGTGAATTCTTTTCTAAATCTTCAGCAAACATTTTCAGCCCTTTTACTGAAATAAGGCAAAATTGGCCTTTGTGCTACAGATGTGTTTCATGTCTTTTTGTTGTTCTGCACAGCTTTTAAGACTTTGAGAATTCAGTAGAAACTGAGATTTTTAACCACTGCGTTTCAGAAATACTCTGCTCGTGTTTCTGCCCTGCTCAGATAAGAATGCTGCAGTAAATACTCTCATTAATTTATGTAATTTTGGCTCTAGGCATCCAAACTCATTTTGTGGCACTTTCTGCAGCGGCGTATTTCCTTGTTTGACAAAGAAGAGGAGTCTGTGCTAATTTAGGTTCAGAAGAGGCAAAAACTTGTCTCCTGATGAGGAATAAGTAGATAGGGGATAAAGATCTGAGAGGGAAATCTGGAAGCAGTCTCCAGAAAGACAGTATACGGGGTAGAGAAAGAGAGGGCTCCAGGAAGCCAGTGTCCGTGGTTACTGTGATGAAGCACAGAATTCAGCATGATACTGAACCTAGCCTAACGGAGGCAATGGGCCTGGGAACTGACGAGCGAAAAAGAAGTAGGTGGGAATAGAAGTTCAATTAATCTGGTAATTAGTCATTGAATAGAAATACACCTAGAATTAAGTGGGTCAAGAAGCTGAGGCAGGAGCACATAGAAATTCCAAGGGCAGAGGTTTGGATAAGTAGCCATTGAAGGAAATAATGAGATAAACAAATAGTGTCTGGGATCCGAAGAATATTTTGAACTGGGGAGAACAAAGGACACAAGGGTGCTGGCAGTGGTGGGAGAGCTTTGTTGACCTCAAATCCAAGAAGAAGGATTTGATAATAATATCAGAAATGTTTTTTTGTTGGAAGGAAGAATGGAAAAGTATAGTGTGAAGCAGATCAGAGGCTAACTCAAGAATGTCGTGCAACTAACGAGACATAAGTGACATGAAAACATTCTATAACTATATGCATAGTGATGAGACAATTAAGGAATGGGTTGATCTGGAATGAGAAAATTGTCAAATGCTGGTACTGAAAAAGTGATGTCTTTCTTGCATCTTGAGTCCCTCCAAAAGAATCAGTGGCAATCAGTAACTAGTTGAATTAACACCACTTATAAAAAGAAACAATGTCTATATCAAATTGGGAAAGAACAGTTTAAAAAATACAAACACATTAGATTTTTTCCAAATTGACTCGTCACTGAGCTTCATTCTCTTGCACCTACAAGACAGGCAGGCAAAATTTCGGAATGCCTTTTCTCTTTTTTTTTGAGAAATGGAGGAGGAGAAAGGGAGCAGTGGTGGACAAATGAAGTATTTAGTTTTTAAAAAGGGAGAAAAAGACAGCCAAGAAATTATGAGGTGAGTTTAACTACAATTCACAGAAAAATACTTACGCAAATAATCAGACTGTGTTTAAGTACCAGAAAGATAACAAGGAGACAAGCAAATGAAACACATTTATCAGGAAGAGATTGTGTCAAAGCAATCACAGTTATGATGAGAAAAGGTAACAGACCTTATAAACAGAGAAGCAGCAGATGATGATCTTAGTTTTTGGCATTGGCTCATGTCTGAGCTGGGGAAGCTTGGTCTAAAAGAATCCGCTGTATTTGGAGAATAGATACCAGCGGTTCATTATTAAAATTGAAAGATGTATTGCATGGGATTGAGGTTAGGCCTCACTTTCTGTTGGTATTGGATTGTACTGGAAGTGCAGTTGTTGGTACTGGAAGTGTAGTGCAATTGGAAGTACTTCTTGCAGAAGGGAAAAATTATTTGAGAAAAGTGTTAGATGAAGTTTATTAGGGAAAAGTGAGAGCTGTAATTTCCATGCAGATTCCTATACAGTTAGGTACACAAATAATACAAGGAACAATCTGCTGTGGGGGAAAAAGAAATTTTAAAAAATGTGGGGTTGTAGTACATCACCCGTGCATGTGAATTACCAGTATTGTGGTATAACAGAAGGTAACTAATGGTTTGTCGAAGATATATCAACAGGGCACAGTGTAACTTTCCAAATGTGTGAAATAAACCTTCAGCTTTGCCCAGCTTTGATAAGGTCTTAGCTGGAGAACTACACCCGTAGTTGTGGCCTTGTTGGAAAGGATCCATACTGGAACAGTGATAACAATGCAAAGTCATGAAAATAAAATGAAGCCAAAGATTGAGTAGCTATGCTTGGTTTTCTTCTAAAAAAGAGAAGATTGAGGAGGAACTTCAGAGTCTTCTATTACACAGGAACTGCTGCAAGAAAGGAAGGAAATGTCTCTCATGCTGCCCATGCTGTATAGAATAAGAATTAATGGATTTAAATATCAGGGAAATTTCAGTTAGATGCAAAAGTAACTTTTTTGAGAGAACAGATAAAAGAAATTAATGCTTCCCTGGCAATTCCCGTAGTGAGGCTTTTTCAGAAATGAGTAGATGTCGTTTGAAAGCTATATATGTGCAAGCTCCTACTGCCTTTAGAGACATCCCTACTGCTATGGATGGCCTCCCAAAGTTGCGTGCAGCCTTCCGAGTCTGTGAATCTCTCGAATTACTTTATACTGCTGTGAAGGATCTGAGTGAGTATTAAGATTGAGTAGAGGAGTCTGTTCATGAGACTGGATGAGCAGCCAGGAAGGGCGATGAGGTAGGATTTCCATAGGACATCTTGAAAAAATAAGTAAAGAAAAAGTTTGAAAATGCGCAGAACTATCCTTCTTAGAAATATCTGTATCCCCAGTATTTCGCTGCAGCTGTGAAACCCAAGTTTCCTGATACTCAGTGTTCTGCTCTACCTTACAAGTGTTTGAAATGCACGGCTGAAGTGTGCCATATGCCTCTAGAAGTTTTCTACATGCAGAATTGCAATGTGTTAGCTTACTAGTGCTTGCATATATTTAGTTGACACATGTATCAAAGAGCCTAAATAAAGCAGATTATTACGTGCTCCCGTAGTTGATGGTAACATCCTACTGTAAACATGTTTGTAAATAGAATTTTTTATTAACTAATTAAGAAACTTAAATTAGATACTGCTGTCGTGATGAAATTAATGACAGAAGTCTTACTTAGTGAGTTTTGTGTTACTTTTTTCATCTTTCAAGAATATGTACAACTGAGGCAGTAACTTCAGTGAGAAACAATCCATGGCCAGCCAGAACGTTTTCTTTACCCAGCTTGCATGACGTAACTGTGTTCATGCATGTGTGTATTTGGGGAGGAAGGAGGAGGAAGACAGGGAAGGAGTTAAATGAACCCAGATCCCTCTGGTTTTGATCCCTGCCAGGGGAAATGAAGAGTTTCCAATATTTATTCTTCCTTTAGAGTTCCTTTCCCACCTGCTTTACAACCAACAAATACGAAAAATGACACCCATAAGTTTTAGACTTATTCCCCATAATCTTGGAGTAACAATAATCTGTAATCATTTTATGATGGCACTTTTTTGTGGTCTGTCTTGAAAGGACCTGAGTGCACATTGTTTGCTATCACCTTAGTGTACAATATCGTAGTCAAGCATATGTCATTTTCTGATTCTGAAATGATTTCCTCATAATTCTGGATTGGGAAGCTGCTTTCTGCATCACTAGAGTCAAAGAGATGATGCCTATAAAATTAAAGGTAAGGAAAGAAAGTCTGTGTCCACTACTGTCATTTGGTGGAGTTTCTACATTTCTAAATTGTAATTAATAAAGAAATAGTGTGTAGAAAAGCTGTTTAGTGTGTATCCACCTCTTTTTCAATAGATTAAAAATCCAGAAGTTGTATTTTAAACACCTTGTATGGTAATGAACTAGAAATACTTGACGTTAGCAAAACAAACTTTTTAAAAAATAGATAGCTTTATGTTCTTTCAGTTGTTTCCAAAACTTGGAAGGTGCTGCTTACTGGCACAAGATAGTGTGATTTCCTTGAAGTTTGCAATTTGTGATCACTAATACGTTAATGATTATTCAAAGGTTATTCAAACCCCCCGACATCTAATTAATTCATTCTATTCTAATATCAACATGTTTTCAAACTGTCTCAATTTGGTCCAAGGTTGTGTCCTAAACAGTGTGCGATTTTCCCCTTAGCTCTGTGTACGAATGTATGGTGTGAGCAGAGCTCATGCCTGTCTGAGAAGACTATGCAGTTGCATGCAAAATTAAGATTTTATTTAATTTAATTTTTTTTAAGAAAATCAGGCATTTGAGGAGAGGGCTTTACTTTTTTTACAAAATTTTAAAAATAAATATATTTTCTTGGATTCTCATTTAAGAGGCATTGTCATGTGTTACAATGTGGTTATTTCATATTTTTAAACCTATGTCTTCTGTATGCAAATTATAATCCAACACTAACAGTGCAACCGACATACTGGAAAATATGTCTTGAGAACAATTTTCATTGTTACATTTACATAGAAATTACGCAGAGCTGAGATGAAAAATAATAATATCTAGCAAATACTGAGAGCATTTAAGTAAAAAACTGCCTTCTAGAAAGTCTTCATACTGAGACTTCTACATTATGTTCTAATCTTTCACCTCCACAGGAAACAGTTCTGTGTCTTAAACAAAATTATGGAATACATCCTGAATGTTGTTTTTGCAGCAGGCCAGTCAGGTTGACTGAGTGACAAACCATTTAAATGCATTAGAACAATTAGTAATTTCCCTTTTTTATGTCATAGGTAGGCCACATTTTACTGTTCTGTCCAGTTTTTTTTAGCAGATTCATTAACAAAATTCTTCACTCTTTCTGCTTCCCTTCCCAGTGTTTCAGATGGGGTTGGTATATTGCTTTTTGGGCTGGATATTAAATATTTTTTTAAATTTAAAAGATCTACTTGTGTTAAGGTGTTACTATTTTCACTGTGTTCTGTTTAAGTTGAGCATTATGTAATTAAGAAGCATGTCTTACTATATGACTTATTAAACTATATAGTTCCAGATCTGTTTTCTGCTATGGATGAGTATTCTGACAAAAGTAATCGGCTAAGTTCAGACTTAATTTGAAATATTAATCCATTTTTTTATTTCAACTTTGATTTTTTTATTGTGTACTTACTCTGAATCAGCTGACTCCTTCAAAGAGCTTGTTTGTGTTCAATAATAGATTCACTCTGCGACTGACCTTATTAACAAGAAAATTATTTTAGCTGCAAAAAATGTCCTCCTAAGTCAGATGTGGGGAACAAAAATGATTTCAGGGGAGCCACTATTTAGTTAAGGACTTGAGATAGATTGATAGACTTAAGGGTGCAATCTCTTGAAAATGTAGGCATAGATGGATGTGGAAATGACTTTGCTGTAGTATCTGACTGTCCATACCATTCAATCCATGGCAAACACAGGGTAAAAAACTTATTTCTCAACAAGTGAAAGAATTTTAAGCTTTACCTTGTGTTTTTGATGGGCTGAGAACATAAATGTAGTCGACTGTTGTGACTGATTAAATAGTTAGGGGTTTTTTACCATAAGCTCTCAGGATTCTTGTTGATAAAATTGATGAAAACCTAGCAGGTAAATGCATTGATTTATAGAAACACAAAGGATGTGGGAAGCCAGTTTTAAGACCTTGAAAGTGGCAGACCAAAGTGAATGGTATTGTATCTTGATGCATAGGGAATAGGGAGCACAAAGGAAAAAGAAGGGGGCTTATTTCTATTCCGGTTGAAATAAATGTGAATTTTTAGAAACACTGAGCTGATTACAGGAAATTTCTTCTACTTGCTTCTCGTGTGAAGAGAATGAATGTAGTTACTGATGTTTCCTCTCCTAAGATTATGGTTAATCTTAGTTGGAGGCATCAGGTATTAGCTGGAGGACTAACATAGCTCGCTTTGGAGACAACTCTCTTTGGCTGGTATGACTTCAGCAGAGAAAGCTAAAGCATATGTGTGGTCACAACCAATCTTCGTCAATATCCTGTGAAAGCCCTGGATCGATGATCAAAGCAGGAAACTAATGCTCCACTGTAGTATAACCTTTGGTTGAACTTTTCAAATTTTGATTTCAAGAGGTGATATGTTGCATAAAATTTAATTTCCTACCTCTCCCCTATCCATTTATTTAAGCAATGCAAATTAAAAATCTTTTGAAAGTTTGTTAGTGTCTCACTACCACTCTGGCATTGTTAATTACTCATTAGGTCATTATTTACTCACTGTTGCCTTTAAATCATTAACCATGTGTTTTTAAGTTAAATCTTCTGCACTGAAGAATTTCAGTTCTGTGAGAGTACCACCTAGGTCTTTTAAAGTACCAGGCAGGCATGATCATTAACTCATTATTTATTTCTTAATTTACATTATGAGTGAAAACAATCCTAGTCAGTTTTGTTAATAGGATATAAAAAGCAAACATGGATAGCATGCTGGTGTTTAACAGAAGAAGAGTTTCGGTCGGAGCTTGGGAATAGAGTTCGGAATAGAGGTCGGTTCTGGAATAGAGAAGTTAAGTCTGTTCTTTTGTGTTGCTGTTTTTCTTTGAATGAGCAGCTTTGCACATGTTCAAAAGCAGTTGTTATTTCTGGTTTGGTAGCGAACCTGTTGTGATAAATTTATTTATCATTATACTTACAACAGCATAATCATTACCCATGTTGCTCTTTGTGTATTTTCTTTTTTCTGTGTGTAGTACTTTGCTGATTTTTTTTTTTTTTTTTAAATTTAAATACCTTATATACAGTTTTTCCAGATTGTTTGGAATTCTCATGCTGTCCTCCACACAGCTAAGTTGCCTTCTCAGGGTCATCTGGAATTTTATTACTGCACCTTCTATTCCAGGTCATTAATTAGATTATTGACTGGTATTAGGAGCAGGGCAGACCCCACTACCATGTCCTCCCAGTTTGACAGTTAGCTATTGAAAACTGCTCTTGGAATATGGATTTCCAGCTTGGGTACTCCGACATTATTGTAACCTAATCTCATCTCCATTTCTCTACTTTCCTTACAAGAATGTCATGGGAAACTGAGACAGTCTCAGAGGTCTTTCTCAAAAGTGAAGCAACATCTTACCTCTCTTTTTTTTCCACCATCCACTATTGCAATTACCA
>NW_010244082.1:0-5583 GCF_000690775.1 Eurypyga helias | reverse complement strand
TTTTTAAAGATGGGGGTTATGTTTATCTATCTTTATAGAGATGATGCTATCTCCATATAAAGATTTTCTCCTGTGAAGAGATTTCTGATCATGTTCATATTAATCAAGAAGAAAATGTCATAATGAAATAAGATGTATTAAACCTGACAAATTCTTGCTAGAGATCAGATACATGATTATCAGCATTAGTATAATGTATGTGTGGCAGTATGATGTATGGGTGTGACAGTTTCCTGCTTTGTGTCATTTAAATGAAGGCTCTGGCTCAGATAGTAGCTGCATGGTCCTGACACAGAAATGTCTGGTTTCTGTGGCCTGAGAGCAGGGGAAGCTCAGGTGAGATGATCAGGAGGGGGACTATGGGATGTGGTCTCCAAGAAGTCTGATGTATCCTAGAAGGTGTTTTAAATCATTTTTTATGAAAAAGAATATTGTGGGGTAAAGGTAATGGTATGATTTTTAGAATTTACCTTACTGTATTGTCTCATCATTTATTGTCTTACCATGTATTGGCATGCCATGAAAGGGGTGTGACTGATGAGCAAAATTAGACTATGGGAAGGAATGGCTAAATAAGCGTCCATTAATTAGTGAAGGCAGTCATTAATAGGAGGAAACTATGGCATTAAGAGAAAGAAGTAAATATTCAATCTTTTTATTGATGATACATGAACCACACACCATTTAGCACCGGTGATGAACAGATTTGAGCAGGGCTGGACATGCTCAGGAGTTGACTTTTTCCTCAGATACATTCACTCCAGGGAAAGACAGTCTGGGGTGATTTTCCCATAATGTCCTGTAGTCTTTCTTTCATGTCTCAGACTGGGTGCTATAGCCTTTTTGGGAAAGCATGAGGGAAAAAGTTTTGCAATCCTCTTGTCAATGAAGATTTTTGATCTTCTTACCTAAAAAGCAGGAGAGGCTCAGGATAGTGAAGACCTGGAGGCCTGTTACTACTGCACCCTAATGAAGTAAGGCCATTTTCCAACACTGAACTAGCAGACCGGAGAGGTGACTTGTGCTTTTGTGGACTTGTTTTCCACACTGGTCAATTCTTTGTCAGTCTTTTCCTTGTTCTTTAGACCACTGGTGTGCTTAATTCACATACTGAGTTGGTTTTGTCTGTGCTGGACAAAGATTTTGCCATGCATTTTATGGATAACTGTATGGTACCTATAGTTTTGCACTCAGATGAGTCTCCTGCATTCAGCTACTATACAAGATGAAACGGCTTTGGCGTGAATGGTGTTTTGTCTGTCCCCTCTGCAGTGCACAGGAGAATCAGGGAGGGTATTTTTTCCATCTGGGGAACGATTTATTTTTGTTGAGCCTCTGTCACATATGTTGTGCAATTGCCTTTCTGGCCTTCCTACCCCTTTTCCAGTATGTACTTCAGTGGAAGTCTTGGCACATCCCGACAATGTGATGGTGCTTATTACTCATAAGCATATTGTCTGACTCGAATGAATGTCAGCACTTCTTTGATCAGGTTCCTTTTGCCTGAATTAATTAGGGGAGGAGTGACACACTCCTCCGTGGGCCTTGGCTGGCCTTTAGCCCTGTATCTTTGCAAGGAGGTTTATCATGCATTTGAACTGACGTTAAGTCATGAGGAACTGGGAGGACGCAGTGAGAGGAGATCAAGATCTTACAACTACTGTGAGCAGACCCAGTCCTATCAGGCTGCAGCTCTACCAGGGATAGTTTTGTGCCTGGTTTAATTGAAGTGCATCCTAGTTTTGCCCCTTCAGTCCATGCAAAGGGAGAAATTTTTGTACTTATTCTCTGTTCCAAGCTACTAGTTTTATTTCTAGGTTTTTTTTTCTTTTTACTTCCTCTATCCTGATTATCTCTTGCTCTGTGTTTATTTTTACTGTCTAGCAGAGACCAGACCATGTACAAACTATGGCAGTTCTCCTGATCTGCAGTACCTCTGGCCTGACCCATTCTGTACATATTTTTCCTTTGCTATGGAGTATCCAGTCACAGGGAAAATCAAGAGAAAAAGGGCTAGCTGGGACCATGCCTTTCCCTTTCTACAGTATTTTTTCTTCATTCTTCGTATTTCCTTTTCCCTTCCAGGAACTTGTAGTGTAAGTTTAAAAACAGCTGTGGTGTATTCTTGAAAATTTTCTTTGGGATCAAGGAAAACTAACCGTTTTGAAAAGCTGTCAATGTAAATCACTTCCCACTAGCATTGCTGTAGGTTGTATTTAGTTCAGACAGTTAACTTTTATATATGACTAGTATCAATTTATCAAACAGTGGGTTCTTGAGCATGTTTTTTTGCACATGGGCAACTAGATTTGAAGTGGTTATTCTTCAAAAATTTCTGCTTTTTTGTGTGTCTCGTGTTGCTGCTTTTTCCTGTTTCCCTTGTGTTTTCTTTGTAGTGTTGTGGTTTAAAACATTTTACAAATCAAACCTAACGTCTTTCTTCTTTTCATGTTTCTCTGATGTTGAAGAAAAAACATGTGTGTAGGTACCTGTTGGTGCATACCTGTAGGTAGGCAGGATTATGGCAGAGATGGTGGGTGAAGCAAGTCTTGTCCTTCAGGTCTGTCACTGGTGCATATTTATAAACAGTAACTTTTTGTTTTAAAATTCAGGAAAGCTTGTTTCTTCTCTGAGTTGGGAAAATTTAGGAAAGGGCTTCACATGTCCAGTCTACCTGATATCTCTAGAAAAATACCTTGTTTGCTGTCATGTTGATAAAGCAAGGCATAGAAAAAAGCAGTCATTGTCCTAATTCATGACAAAAAATAATTAGCCGAAATCGAAACAAGTGTAAATCTGGTGAAGAAAAGTTGTTCTAAATCGGATCTTGGTGAAATCTGTTAATGAGTCCTTCTGTTTCTCTAACTTTTTCCTCAGTTAATTTTTTTAAGATTTTTGTTAAGTTTTTTTCAGCCCCTGAAGGTTAATTTCAAATTACTTCAGAACTGGAGAAAACCCTAAGCCCAGACTTTTCCTTCTGCTCACCATCTCCAAGTTCCCATGTCACAACCACAGTAACACTGCCAGAACCTGGCTGTTCTTTCCTCTGCCTGTCTGAAATATCCTATTGATGCCTTAATCAATTTTCATGTCTTCTCTCCAAGAAGACAGCCTGCTACTGTGGTCTTCCTAAATATTTTCTTTCTAATCATCTTCTACAGTGAAGCTGGTTGAATAATAAAAAAAAAAAAACCTAGAGTAACTGAGTTACCCTAGAGTTACCCTAGAGTAACTGAGCCAGAATATGTTTCAGTTCTTCTTTGCATTCTGATATCTGTGCTACATAGAAACCTTTCCTGTTTGTTATTTACATACTTTTTAAAGTGGATTTTTGTTAATATCTGTTCAGTGAACAGTGATTTTCGGTATGTATTCACCTAGAAACAGGGATAGTACTCTGTGTAAAGCAAGCATATTTATTGCCCATTATTCTTAAATTGTTTGGTTTTTCCTGCTTGAACTGTTTCAGTCATGACCCAGAGCTAGCTGACTACGACTCATAAATAGCTAAAAGCCAGTATTCTCTGTTCACGACAAAAATAGATCTGTATAAATTATGGGACAATTAGCCATGGCAAATTCTCAAAATTAAGGAGATACTTGCCAGTGATTCACTGACAGAAAAATACAGGAAGCCTTCAGATACTTTATTCACAATGACTATTTTGTGCAGTTCTTTCCCAGAAAACCTGACTGCTAAAAATGGGTTTATCTTTCTTCTAGACCAGCTGCCTATGCCTCTACCTAGCTCTTTTATTTCAAATTTCTTTTTTGTTTGTAGATCTCTCTATTCTGACATTCCACTTACATCACCCTTCTTCCCAGCTCCTCCTCCATTTACTCACTCTGAGGTTTTTCAAAGTAGTGATATCTTGGCATTTTAATGAGGAGATGGATAGCATTGACATTTGCCCCATGTCAGGTATCATAGAATAGCTGAGGTATGAAGGCACCTCTGGAGATCGTCTAGTTCAAACCCTCTGCTCAGAAGAGGGTCATCTGGAGTATATATGTGTATGTATTTCACTGTCTGGAAATGGAGTAGGTTGTGGTCTTTCCACACCAGTTTGACTAGAGAGGAATGCATTGTACTTTGGCTGCCTTCTCATTGCAAATGCTGTTAATGCAGTGGACTTCTGGGCTTATCCACCCCATCAAGCTCTGAACAAGGTAGGCCTGGCCAGAAATGCTAAAGGTGCTCTACACCGCATGCTACAAAGGGGGAATTCTGGCGCTGTAGCAATACTGTTTTTGGTAGTCAGCAAGCCTGGGTGTCCATGCACAGCAGCACAAGCTGTCACCTAGACATGACCAGAGAGATGAAGATGTCAAACAGTCAATCACGTTGCAAGCCCCTGAGTCCATTCCTGTCTTTTTGAATGATCTTTCATACTAAGCAGTATATGTCCTCCTCATATTATCTTATGCATATTAAGAAATCATAGAATCACAGAATGGTTCGGGTTGGAAGGGACCTTAGTTCCAACCCCCCTGACATGGGCAGGGACACCTTCCACTAGACCAGGTTGCTCAAAGCCTCATCCAGCCTGGCCTTGAACACTTCCAGGGATGGAGCATCCACAGCTTCTCTGGGCAACCTGTTCCAGTGCCTCCCCACCCTCTCTGTGAAGAACTTCTTCCTGATATCCAATCTAAACCTCCCCACTTTCAATTTAAACCCGTTACCCCTTGTTCTGTCACTACAGACCCTTGTAAAAAGTCCCCTCCCAGGTAGGCCCCTTCAGGTACTGGAACGTGTTATAACGTCTCCCCAGAGCCTTCTCTTCTCCAGGCTGAACAAGCCCAATTCTCTCAGCCTTTCATCATAGGAGAGGTGCTCCAGCCCTTTGATCATCTTCGTGGCCCTCGTTTAATAGCTGCATATATTTTAACAATACATGCACAAATGCACATGGTATTCTGATATTCTGGGATGAGTCTTTTAAGAAAGTTGACTTAAGGTCTGTTTTGAAACTGCAAGTCAATGTAGTTAATTGCTGGCCCAGCTGGTAGCACTTGTTTATCTCACTTTAGCTCACTTCCCAAATTAAAGGCACAATCAAGTAATAGGATGTCTAAATGTCATTATTTGCACATGAGCCTGATTACAGATGCAAAATATAAAAAGAAGGAAAAATATTCATAATACTGTGTTTTCCTGCATAGTCTATATTAGATAGTTGAAGCTATCTTTGGCTATGGTACTTCTGGATCTTCTGGACAATATAGTATTAAGCAAGAACACTGAAAACAAAGCGTCCACAGATGCTCACAAAAAAACAAGGAAAGCAAAACAAAATCCCCAATGTTATTTTTACTTCATATCACCACTAAAGAAGAAAGAAAATAGAGTACTAAATCAGGCTAATCTGGAAACCTGCCTAGACTTGCAAGTTTGGCAGCTAGCATATTTCATGTTTCATTAATACAAAGTGAACAAATCTCAAATCTTGATAAAAATTCTGTATTTTTCTTGAATTTTCTTAAACGGCTCCACCTTACAAGTTGCTGGAATTTGGGCAAATCACTGGATATCCTTAATGAGTAAATAATGACACATTCCTGGAATGTGTTGATGACAAC
>NW_010244081.1:0-4293 GCF_000690775.1 Eurypyga helias | reverse complement strand
GCGCAGCGTGTGCAAGCACTCCCCCCTCGCTGCCAGCCGGGCTTTCTGTCCGCGTCGTGTGTAAAACCCCGGCCGGCCTCGTGAGCCGCCTGCCCGCCCGCCTCGCTGACACCTGCGTTCTCGGGTTTTCGTTTCAAGGGGTTCGGCAAGCGCAGTGGCTCACCAAGACAAAGCTGGTGGAAGGCTTACCCCCGCCCGTGCTCGGCGTCCTCGACGGCCTGGCTCACCAGGACCACGAGGAGGTGGTCAAGCGCGCGATCTCGCACGCGCGGTTCTGGAACACGACGGAAGTTGCTCCCAGGAGAGAGTATTATTGGTAAGTCCTTGGTCGTAGGGAGGATCTTGCCGCTGCGCGGTTGTGGCTTTAGCGTAAGCCAGGCCGATCATCGAGCAGGTAACTTCAGAAACAAAGTTCTTAACGCTACGAAGAAAATCCATATATAGGTGTACTGATGAGATTCACGTGCTGCGCAAAGCCGTTAGACCCTTTGTATCAGGTTGTAAAACAACCAAACCACAACATCCAGAAACCCCGATTCCAAATATTGACAGGAGTACCAGTGTAAACACATCCTCTACATTAAAGCTTCTTTCAGGCCAAGATCTGCGTTTCAACTTGAGATCTAGCTGATGCAAAATGTCAGTTTTTAAATAAGTAATGGTAAGCGTTACCGCTGCCAACTTGGAAGGGGACTGGTGTGTGGGTTATTAATCCGAAATCTGCGTTAGCTGTTTGGAAACGTTATGCTATTACACGTTTTGCATGCAGTAATGTTACAGCATTCGTGTCCCAGAAGCATCTGCCCGCCATTATGATCACATTTTTTATGTAACTACATTTCTTTCCTCGTTCTGAAGCCCGGTACTGTTTGAAGACTTGATGCATATATGTCGATTAACATCTGCGAACCTTCCTTCTCCGACTAAAAGAATGTTGGCTAGGAACTACAAGATAGCAGCTACGTGGGAAAGAGGTTAGTTTTGCTGCTGTGGTGGAAGCATTTAGCTCTTCTCCTCGGTGTCAGAGGGGTAACAAAGCTGTTGGGCTTTAAGGCTGAGGACTTGGAGAAAATGAAATGATTTTTTGAAACCAAGGAATTCCTTATAGCATTTCTTATATGGAGACCTTATAGCACCATCCAGTACCTGAAGGGCCTGCAGGGAGCTGGGGGGAACTTTTTACAAGGGTCTGTAGTGACAGGACAAGGGGTAACGGGTTTAAATTGAAAGTGGGGAGGTTTAGATTGGATATCAGGAAGAAGTTCTTCCCAGAGAGGGTGGTGAGGCACTGGGACAGGTTGCCCAGAGAAGCTGTGGATGCCCCATCCCTGGAAGTGTTCAAGGCCAGGCTGGATGAGGCTTGGAGCAACCTGGTCTAGGGGAAGGTGTCCCTGCCCATGGCAGGGGGGTTGGAACTGGATGGTCTTTAAGGTCCCTTCCAACCCAAACCATTCTGTGATTCTTTCAGTTCTAAATAGTGCTGTAGGGACGAGCGGCCTTCCAAGAGGGCAGGATACTTGCCCTGAGGAGGTTGTTAGGGTGTTAGACAACAAGATGGCAGGAGAAGAGAACCGGTGTCTTAGAAGTCATGGTTTATTTTTTTGTGTCCAAAATGTGTGCTGTTGTTTTTCTGTGTATGTTTAGTTAGGAAGCCAACACCAGCAATTCATGTTAGTATTTTAGAAGAAGAACCTGCAGCTGAGCTGTGTGAGTTTAGTTTGGGGGTGAGGGGGAGAGAATGAGCCTTGCAGGACAAGGACTTGCTAGAAGGCTGCTGTCTTAGAAGTCATGGTTTATTTTTTTGTGTCCAAAATGTGTGCTGTTGTTTTTCTGTGTATGTTTAGTTAGGAAGCCAACACCAGCAATTCATGTTAGTATTTTAGAAGAAGAACCTGCAGCTGAGCTGTGTGAGTTTAGTTTGGGGGTGAGGGGGAGAGAATGAGCCTTGCAGGACAAGGACTTGCTAGAAGGCTGCTGCCCGAAAGGAGTTGTATGTCTTTTCCTACATCTTTCCCTAAGGTTATTTCGGCACTGTTTGAATGTAGCCTAATTTCCCTCCCTAGAATCCATTCTCCTTCAGGTCCGTGGCCTGAATGGAATACTTATGAGCGCTATGGCCCCAATACCACCAGTAGCCTCCAAGGAGGAGATCCTGGCCACTGAAGAACATGTTCTGGAGACCTTCTATCCCATCTCTCCTACAATTGACCTTCAGGAAGTGAATGTGTACAAAGAGCTCAACGATACAGGTAAATCCAGCTGCTGGTAACAATTTTCTGTCATTCCAAGTGTTGGGGTTAACCTGGAGTCCTTCCCCATCTGCGGGACGGCTGCGGGTAGCAGGTGGGTGGGGGCGAGGGGACACAGCAGCTGGGCACAGGCTGTGCAGTGCGAGCGCTCCGGTCCTGTGGCGAGTATGTTGGGGCCTGAGCAGGATTGCGGGGGAGAGCGTAAATCCCGGCAAATCAACAGTTCCTGGAGACAGGGCAGAAAACATTGGCTGTGTAATCGCTTAGTGAGCCATTCCTGACGTGATTATCTGCCGTTTAGGTTTTAGAGATGGTTATCCATACTGTCATCCTCACACTCTGTTCTTCCTGGAATCGGCCAACATTCGTACCAACAGGTTCAGACCGGAACAACTTCGTGCTAAAATGCTGATGTTTGCTTTCGGCAACGCGCTGGCAAAGGCTAAGGTGCTCTACGGGGTACGTACTGGAGACCGCTGCTGGCTTGCTGGGCCTTTGCTCTTTCTCTGAAGCTGCAGCTAGTGGAAAGAGTCGTGAAATTCCCTTGCTGTGGCACCGTGGTTACCGTAGGTTTCCAAACTCATCGTCCTAGTCCACAGTTCAAACTGTGACCTTCAGGGATGGTTCTGCTAGTGCAGAAAAAGGTCTCTCGACAGTGAGCGTGTTTGTGATGTAACAGGCACGAGAGTGGTAGGAACCAGGGAGTGGGTTTAAGTGTAAAACTCTAACCCATCCCGCAGCTCAGTATGTAAATTGATACTTCATTGCTGGCTGAAGGAGGAATTTTAATTAAAATACAAAATCTACATTCAAACTTGCTTGACTAGAGTTAATTTTCTGGGCAAGGTAACAATACATTTATTAAACTCTTGGCTTTAAACCAAGTAGAAGATGCAGAATCAGCAAGTGCTCATACAATTTCTGTGGTAACTGCCTTTTTTAACGTTCTCCCCCTCCCCCCATTCTTTCCTAGAATGATCCCAAGGTTTTGGAGCAGCCAATAGTGGTGCAAAGCGTTGGCACAGACGGCCAGCTCTTCCAGTTCATGGTGTTCCAGTTAAATACAACAGACCTCGTCTCTAGCGATGGCGTAAAAAACCTGGTCTGGATTGACCCCGATCAGAATCTCTATGAGAATGCCCAGTGTATTCCAGTGGTCAAGAAGAGAGTTGTTACGGTAAGCAAAGCGGAGCGAAACCTGGGAAACGGTCCTGGGAATCCTTCCCTTTCACCTCTGCCGGAGGTTTGGGAGCTGGCGTAGAGCTGCAGCGTGGGTTTTAAACCAGCCGAAGGGACGTGACACAAGCCCTGGCCGCCTTCCTCCTCGAGCAGGTGTTGGTGACAGGGAGTGTTTGTCGTGCTGATGCACCCCGTGGGGTGCAGGCCACGCGCCACGCTTAAGGACGAGCTCCTCCGTTCGGGAACCTACCGTCTCGTAACGTGCTTCTTTAAAATCGGCTCGTGCTCCGCCGAAGGAAGCGCTTCCGTGCCGGCGTCGGCTGCGCTCTGGAGGATGTAGCGTGGGGTGCTGTCAGCCCTGGGTACACTGGGAGGGTGTCTCAGCTTGATGGGCAAAGGCTTCCTGCCGCTGGAGGTTGATGCCAGCTGAAGTCGCCACACGTGAACCCAGCTGGGGAGGGAGAGCAGGGTTTGGAAGCTACCACGTCCGAGGTCTTACTCCAGTGTATTTGAAGGGGTTTGTCTGCATGAATCACTTTGCTGCAAACTGAGCATCCCCGTTCTTCCTCTCTGCAGAAGCCCGCTGGAATATATGGCTTTCAGCCAGACACATTCAAGAAGTTTCTGGCACTGTATCTGCACGGAAGTGTGTGAAATTCAGCTCCAGTGAGAATGCTTCACCAACTGTACCTGCTGCTTCTCTTTGCCACAACCGTCGAGTAATTAAAGGTGGATTAATTTACTTTCAAAAATAAATTATATTGTTACCAAAAGTAAAAATTATTTGTTAAACTAGTGTGTGAAGAAACCCTTTCAGTGTAGGGGCTCACCTCTGGATTCGGGTTAGAATCATAGAATCACAGAA
>NW_010244080.1:11225-15477 GCF_000690775.1 Eurypyga helias | reverse complement strand
CTGAATCCAGCACACATGCTTAGAATTTACTCTGGCACTTTACAGTTTCATGCCAGACATACAAGCTAAATGGTGTAGAACAATCCGCTTCTCCAGAGAGGAATGATTTTTTCTACAACAGATAGCACTTAGCATTGGGATTTCTTCAACACTGTTGTTGTGTTTCTATGAACACCAACATTGTATATTTGTGGGTTTTTTAGTTCAAAGTGTCTGATAGTAGGTATAGTCTGTGTAGCCCAGATGGTTGCATAAATATCAGCATGAAGAACTTATTTAATTAAATGACTATATGTATTTTATGCTTGGGAAAAATTTGGTGTGCTTGAGGATGCAGATTCTTCGGAGATAATGTTGGAAAACTGCATGGGAGAGTAAATACACAAATCTTATGCAAGGTTTTTTTTTTTTTATTTTTATTTTTTTTTATATGGCCTTTCAGGAGAACCCCTTTGGAAGAATAATCTGGAGAATCATATCTAGGTTTGCTTTGCAGAACCTAGTTGGTTCAGGCTAAAGGGGAACTCTAAGTGAATTAACACTCACACAGGACCAAATTGAGGACTCATTGAGGACAAAATTAGGCATCTATATCATCTGGCAAAGTTAACAGACAGTAAGACCAATGAACAACAACATTCTCAGATTGCATACATCTTTTTGTAAGCAAAGGATTAAACCAAAGAATTGACAGGAGTGAACTTTTTATGAAAATAAATCACAAAAATATTATGTTAGTTTTGAATGTAGGTCAATTCAGCAGAGAAAGGAATCTGGGGTAAGTAAATGGTAAGGATTAATCCGAACAAAATCTAAACCAAAACAAAACAGTAGCAGAACCATTCTTTATTCATGAACTCAATGATTTTAATTCCTCTCAAGAATAGCAAACCAGAGTATCATCTCTTCCAAAGTTTCCATCTATCTCACAGTGTCCTTTATGCTAGAATACAGCATGTATGAAAAACTGCTCCATAATGTGCCATACATCCCAGTCTTCCAAGCATCTGGATCAGGCATCGGACAGAAATGCACTGTAACTTTATCTGAAATCCACCTGGTTCCACCATTTTTCTAAAGCAATTCTGGAATTTTCTTTACAAGGAAAGCAAGGCATGGATTGCAGAAAGAAGGGGCCAGTAAGTGTCCACATCTTATTCTTACTCTGACATGGGCTCAAGATATATTTGTGGACCCTAGATTCTGAAATGCTCTTAACTGTCTTTGTCAATTAATTTCTTTTAATAAACCCCTCCCAGTGTAGTCAGGACAACTGTGCTGGGGCTCAAGGCTTAAGCCTTCTTTTTGCCTCAGCTGCCTGTTCAGCCTTCAGCCTTCTCTTTCCTTCTGAGGACTCACCTGGTTGCAGTGTGAACTGATTTGGAAAACTGACTTGAGTTAAAACTAATTTTGTATGTGTTCTTTGATCTAAGTGATCATGCAGTTGCAGCCCAGGGTAAAAGGTGGTAGACCATACCGTTCAATCATCTTCTGTTGTAAATAATTATTTATACATAGTGCAACAGTAAGATTTTTGTTTGGTGCTTAGTCACATAGAGTTCAAAGATTTCTAATAATGTGTATCATGGATAAATGCTTTAAGATAATAAAAATGAGTCATTTTTATTTCACTCTGTTTTTTCTTCTCTGTTATTCCTTTGCAAGTGCTTGATATGAAAATTTCACTTTCAATTTCAAGTGCTCTTTGATGTCACAGTTTTAAGAGTGGGTAATTTCTCTTAGTGAAAAATTATATCAGTCAACATTTTTTCCCCAGTGACAGCATCAAAAAAAGAATTAGGATTGCCTTCACCATGCTCCTGATAAGCAAGGGTAACTGTACCTGGATAGGTAACAAATGGAATATTACATATGCTATGGCTAGATGAATGAACATAATACACCTAAATTGTGGAAGTTTGCCTTGTCCAGCCTTTTCTAGTTTTAATTTTTTTTGTGTCTTGTGTACCCAAATACTGATTATGCAGTTCTTTAATGGTCAGCTGGGTTTTGTTGATAATTAGCCTCAAAGAAAAGGCTAATTGTTCAGTTGTCTTTGGAGACACTGATGGGAGAAGTCAGAGCTGGTGGCCAACCAAAAAGTGAAAAACGACAACTCCCCAGAGTTAATAAAGGAAGGTTGTGTTAATGACTTTTAACTTTCATTTGTCAGTATATACATTTTCTCCTTGTAAACACACATACCCCAAAAGCCAAGCTGCTGTAACAGATACTGTAAGTTTACACTATATGTAGTATTTCTGAATATATATGAGATTAGTTTTTTAACTGTTTCTTATCGTGGTATTTATATTTAAAAGAGGAGTTTGTTTAAAGTGTAGTGAAGATGTAGTTACAATTGTGGTGGGAGATTTGAAATTTGTTTTTAGTAATGGGAAAGCTTTCTAAAAATATATAATTCTGGGTGGTCAAATTTACCCAATATGTCAGTAGTGGTACTACCACTGTTATAACAGAAAACCAAACAGATTTAACAGCTGATAACCAGAAAACTAAATAATATACTATCTTTTAACCAGTATCATTATATTTTCTAGGTAGTGATGTAAAGACCTGTGTAACATGAACAGAAAAGAGCTGAATATTTTCTTTCCAGACAGGATTAAATTTAGAATAGCACTTTGGTGCCATTAATAAGGTGCTTGGGGTCTTCTTAATATCTATGTTAGGTCTAGAAGTATCCTGGAAGTATTTGTATCATCTACTTCTAGGCACTAACTCTCTTTATGACCTGCTATTCATATGAGTGTATCCACAACTGACAGAATTTAAATCAGATTGCTTTTCATAAATGGATGGAAAGGTAACTAAACAGCCTTAAAGATCCCAAGATAATTAGTTTTACTATCTATTATAATGTTGCCGTTTTTAATACAGCCTGTATTTTCCCTAACCAGTTTTCCATATTCATGGTCTTACATCTTGCTGTGATTTTATAGAAAGCTGCTAATTAGTAAGAGATTAATTTGAATTTGTTCATTCCTACCACGCTTTATAGTAGCCAACAGATCTAATAATATTGCTGAAGTGAATCATCAGGGAGTTCATTTTTATGATTATATTTAATAATGAAAGAACATTATCCCAAACCTTTTAATTTTGAGAACCATCTACAACAGGTAGAAAAAGGAAATGAACCTAGACAACTGATTCAAAACCTAGAAAGCCAGAAGCTGGTGTTCCCAATAAAAATAGTGCATATATTGAACATAAGTACGTTAAATATACTACACACAACATTGCCTTCACTTTAGTCAGTGAGGCAGTGGGATTTTCATCCTAATATATGGAGTGGAACATGAGGGTAGTAGACATGGGCCACAGTTGTCCACCAGATATATTTTTCCCTTTCCCCTGAAGACAACAGATGAAGCAAGCCATCATATTTCCATTCTATTTGACCCAAAACTTTCTCTCTGACACAGGCTCAGGCTCTGACAAAATTGATTTTGTACATGGCTGAGAATCTTTGAGTTGGCCTTATCTGTAGCATGCTACAGAGAGCCCTCATTGATCGGTTTAGTTAAGTAGATCAAGTAACTTTTTCAGATGCAATATGCATCTTCCATTTTAAAATGTACAGTATTTTTCCACTGAAAAGTCTTCTAAACTCTACACATTAACTGCAGATTTCAATGAAGTCTAGAGCTTTCATTACATGCTTATCTGAACCATAGTTCTGAGACATCCCCACAGCATACAAAGCTTAATACTGTGATTATCAAATCACAAAAAAGGTATACACAGTGAACAACTGACAGAAAATCACTATTAGGAAAACCAAGAAAAACCAGACATTTTTAAAAAGATAAAAATGGAGGACGATTGGAAATTAGAAATATTGTTTTACAGCATTCTCAATATGTGATGTATGCAAATAACTGTGCAGTACTATTTTTTAATTATTTTAGGCTTACTTGTGAGGACCTTTTACTCATATCAAGCAATGCCTATCTGCTCAAAGTCTCCATTTATGTTCACAGAATGAGTTATTCTCTGGACAAGATATAAAATCCTTGCCTTGCTCGGTTAGATGCTACTACTTTGATGGAAGTTATTAAATATCCTGCTGCAAATATTGACATTGAACTATTGCTTCCATAGAATGAGAACAGCAGGTTTTGTACTAGTATTAGGAGTATTTTTTAATTCAAAATATAATAGAAATTAATCATAGAATCATAGAATGGTTTGGGTTGGAAGGGACCTTAAAGAGCATCCAGTTCCAACC
>NW_010244080.1:0-11070 GCF_000690775.1 Eurypyga helias | reverse complement strand
TTCTTCCTGACCTTTATAGCTTCCTGATATAAAACCCATTACCCCTTGTCCTGTCACTACAGGCCCTTGCAAAAAGTCTCCTCCCTGCTTCCCTGTAGGACCCTTCAGGTACTGGAAGGCTGCAATGAGGTCTCCGCAGAGCCTTCTTTTCTCTAGGCTGAACAAGACCAATTCTCGCAGCCTTTCATCATAGGAGAGGTGCTCCAGCCCTCCGAGCATCTTCATGGCCTCCTCTAGACTCAGTCCAACCGCTCCAACCAAATATGTGTAGAAATACTGCTGAATTGGGCTTGTTCAGCCCGGAGAAGAGGAGGCTACGAGGAGACCTCATTGCAGCTTTCCAGTATCTGAAGGGGGCCTACAAGGGTGTTGGGAGAGGACTTTTTACAAGAGCCTGTAGTGATAGGACAAGGGGTAATGGGTACAAATTGAAATCAGGGAGGTTTAGATTGGATATCAGGAAGAAATTCTTCCCAGAGAGGGTGGTGAGGCACTGGAACAGGTTGCCCAGAGATGTTGTGGATGCCCCATCCCTGGATGTCTTCAAGGCCAGGTTGGATGTGGCTTTGAGCAACCTGGTCTAGTGGAAGGTGTCCCTGCCCATGGCAGGGGGGGTGGAACTAGATGATCTTTAAGGTCCCTTCCAACCCTAACCATTCTATGATTCTATGAAATACAAATGCGTGTGTGTGGTCTACGTCTTTAGGTATATAAAGGTAGGTACATTATGCGGGCATGAATATTTCTTAAAAATTGTTTAGAATACAACATTGTTAACAGAAAAACACTATAAAATATCCTGTAATGAACCTCAATAATTTAGTTCCTTAAAATAATATCTAAGTGGCAGTACGAATGATGTTGCAGGTCTTAAGATCACTTTTATTCTATGAACTGTACAAGATTATTGCTTTCTAGACCACAGGCAGTTAGTATGCATGACATTTTTGATGGGGAAACAGTCTTTCATGAGAATTTGCAAATTGTCATTTGTCTACCAGATATGCAGCAACTATGATATTTATGCCTTGTAGCTGGTGTAGTGAACATTACTAGGCAAATTTAAAAATCCCTGACAGTTTGCTATCTTCTTGGAAAATGTCAGGAAATCCAAACAAGCATTCAGTAGTAGAGAGGTGTCATGTCTCAGAAAGTACTAGAAGATCAAAAGGTTATTAAATTTATGCAAGAATTCATTGGATTCAGTTTGTGCAATTTCCAAAGAACAAATGCCATAAAGTAAAAGGAAGTTGTGGGGTGGCATATGTTATGCAGTTTTGTACTGCTGTAAACCAGTGCAGTGTGTGTAAAATATTATTTCTGTAAGCAATTTTTTTCCCAAACTCTAAGAGCTATTTTGATGCTTGTCTTCCTCTTTTACATGAATCTCAGAATTCAAACTTTCATACAAATCAAAATATTGTCTGCATTTATTTTTACCGAATTTTATGGTATAATACATCACTGTAAGATAATCTGTGTACAACATTAAATGCTGTAAATGACTGTAAAATGAAGCAACATATCAAAATGCAATGCAGGAACTGTAAATCAATGCTATTCCCTGGTGCCAAGGCAGATGTTGCTTTTCTTGAGCTCATGGTGACAGAAGTAATTTTTTTCTAACTCACATACCTGGCCTTAAATTAACTTGTTATCAAAACACAACAGGTATACATGAGCATGTACACACACATATAGATGTGAATATACATGTGAACTATCATTTCTGAATTGAATGGAAAAGGGCTTTGAACTGATAGAAATAAATCAAAAACCATTTATCATTCTTCATTTAAATTGGTCTACAAATACAGGCCATAGCTTAAACTAATGAAGAAGAACTTATGACTAGTTTTGATAGGCTTTAAATAATAGTCTTGTGCTACATCATTAAGCTGAGCTGATATTATTACCTTCGCTGTTATAATATAATTATATAAGATTTAATCATTTTTCCCGGGATGTCAGAATTGTCAAACTTTCCTAAGGTTTCCTTTTCTGTGCCACTGGATTGAGACCAAATTTATAAATGGGGTTTTTTTCCCCTACTTTTAGGTGTAATTTGTCACCAAGAACAAACAGTTTGACATTACAAAATCCTTTAAAAAAATTGCTTGCAAGTTAAATTGATCTAGGCATGTTTGCCTATCTTCAGTGTGACAACAATGTTGACTTTAAGTCCATTTCTGCTATACACCAGTGTAGGCAGGAGCCGACAGATCTGCAAACAGGCAGAGGCTCCACACAGAGTTGCTAATCAACTCCATTCAACAACTGATATTAGTTAGGGAACTAGTGGATTAGAGCAACGTATTTGCAAAATGTCAGATCTGTTTGTTTTGAGACGGCAAGAACTACTTCTGAAAGAGATTAAAGATCAGCTGAGGTCCTGTGAGAGAAAAGAAACAGATAATTCAGTAAGTAAGGACTCTGCATTAGAAACAGAGTAAAATATAATAAAATCAATCTCAAAGAATGTCAATTCAAGAAAATAAAAAATCAAAAGCACTGCTTAATTGTAGAGAGCAAGGGATATATCACATTGAAGTATACTAGAGAGGGATTTGGACCACAAAGTCTCCAAGTTTATGTGAAGTAGAAAATTGATTTAATCTCACTTTATAAACATGCTTTGGATTTTATTATTTTTTTGTCTGTACAAACCAGATTACACTATCTGTTAATTGTTTAAAAGGCCAGGAAAATAAGTTACTAAACTGTCTCACACTACTATGTATTTTACATTGCATATTGAGTTGAAATCTGTGGCATAGCTACTACACATGCATATGAAGTAGCTGTGCTGAATCCACAGACACAGAAGCCTGGAGAAGCCAAAGACAGAGATGAGTCCTGGCAGCAGGCTGACCTGCCATGGAGGCACTCCCTTCCTTTCACTTGGCTCATGTGGAACACACCAGGCACCCGCCTCAAGGAAAGAGGGAGATTTCTCAGGGTTAAGCAGGAATATAATGAGCCAGGATTAAGTTATCAGACCAAAAGAAGCTTTTTAGGCTTGAATGGGAAATAATTCAGCCCTCTTGCACGGGCTATTGCTGACCTAACCTGCAAAACACCTTTAGAATGTCTATTTTGTTCTCAGCCTGCAGAGGTAGTCTAAACAGCAAGGTTCTAGTCTAATTTTTAAGAGCTGATGAATCCAGTCCTTAGTGTCCATCTCCTAGCTGCACAAGTATGAGGTGACTAATTGCCACCCCCAATACTTGTAAGGTACCTGTCCTATTCTTGGAAGAACATGCCAGAGTGTATGAACAGAAGAATAAATTAGACATTTCAGCAAATCATTACTGTCTATTCATCATGGGTGAGGTCTCAGGTGAGTAATATGCCTGGTTTTGGACTTCACACTTAAACAAATATTTAGACCAGAGTGACAGAGTCTGGAAAAGAGTGGCCCGAAATCTAGAAAACAATTGCCTGCATGGAAAGTCAGGAATTCAGCTAGTTTCATCTGAAGACCTGAAAACTAAAGGAAGACAAAACAACAGCCTTCAAATCTATGGAATATTATGGGAGGAGAATAAATAAATCGTTCTTCAAGGGAAGAGGAAAAAAGAAATAGGTTAAACTGCACTGAAGGAAATCTAACTTAGACATTAGGAAAAAATTTCCAGCATAGAGGGTATTTCAGCAACATAACTGATTGCCCTTGCAGGATGGGGAATCTATGTCTTTAAATGTTTTTGAGAACAGGTTAGATAAACATCTGTCAAGAACAGTTTAGACATAGTGACCCTCTCTTCAGGAGGGAATTGCCATAGATGAATTCCTGAAGTTTTTGGGAAGTTTTTCAGGCTCTTTTTCTATGACTTCACCACATCTCAAAAATGCATTTTTAATGAATTTATAAATTAATTAACAGAGAAGTACACATAGGTCTATCATGCAGTCATTAATGTTGCATTTGTTTTAGAGCTGGGTTCTTTTCTTTCCTCTTTGCTGTTTTTTATGACCCAATAATACTTCTATTGCTTAACAAATACCACCTTTAAGAGGTATATAGCAGAACTGCATATAATTGTAAGACAGAGCAGGAACCTGCTCTTATTATTTATGAACAATAATACTTAATGTATTACACAATTGTTTCACTTTGACAGAGAGAAAAGATTCAATTTACAACATAAAAATTAATATTAATTCAATAAATAGTGTAGCTGATATTTAAACAATATGCAGGTTTTTAAGAATAAATGAAATATTTGTCATTTTTGTAATTGTAATACAGGTTGTTCCAGCCTTATTCCTGTAATAAAATCTTAGAATATCTGCCTTATAAATGTATCCTAGTTAATTTATATTCTGCTTAAATGCATGATTATTCTAGAAGGTTGGATTAAGAAGGCATACTTTCCTTTTATGATTAATGTTAACCCAGAACACATACAAAGCCATTTATCAACAGATGCATTTTGACACCTGATAAAGTCTGTTCATCCAGATATTTTTTCCTAAAGCATACTTGTATAAACATTCCCTAATGTATAAAATATGGCAGTTCTGCATAGCTCTGAAAATGAAAAAGGTATTTTATTCAGCAGATGAGAAATGTTTTATTTTCCCAAAAGAGCATGGCTTTATAATTTATGTTATTTATACAGAACAATTCTACAGCTCCATGTTCCAGTATTCAGGAAAAAAAGGGGGGAAAAAAAAGAAAAGACATAGAGGTGTCTTTTTGATGTTTAACAGTGTTCACAAGATATATATGTATAATTTAAACACAGCTATGTCAGTAAGCTTTTCTCATAAAAGTACACTACAAAAAAATTATCACCAGCAAAGGAAGGCAAAAGACACAACTATCCTTCATACAGTAGCAGGTCTATTACTCTCTTTACAATAAATGTTCCCTACAGTAAATCCCATAGATATTTTTCTTAAATGCTGCTATATTAATCTCTTAAAATAAACCAGTCACAGTGATTTCAAAATGGTCTGTGGTCCTAAAACAGTGCTGGAGGACAGATGTTTATAATCACCAGTGCTGCTTCTTAATAATTCTCCAAATATTTCTCTAAAGCAGCTACCTAAGACCCTTTGTTTTGTTTTAGTTAAGGGAAATTCAAGCTTGAATGATGTTTCAGATTTTTCAAAACATTTCTATTAGAAGGCTCTGTTGGCAGGAAGTTTGTAAGGTCTGGCAAAAAGGGCAGTTCTGTATAGAATAGAGAAATATTCAGCAGACACTATGCCAGTTAGATTAGGGCTGAGTAATGTTTTCTTTTGGAAGTGGAAAAGTGTTGGGGAGTAGCTTGTGCCAGGTATGCATAGGAATACCAATAACAGAGACTGCGTGCTACTGGTAATAAAGTGCTTATAGTTGGTTACAGCTTTCAAAGATTAACAATTATATTTGTTAGGACTTGTCCCCTGATTTTCCATACACTTCTTATCTGAACCGGGAGAAGTATAAAAAATCACAAAGTTTTCTGTGCAGAAATAAAAGATGTAAGAATTTCACTGGAATAAACAAACAAAATGATAAAGATTTTTATGTCAGTTATTTACATTTAACTTTAATTAAAAACCTTCAAACAGACAAATCCATTATTTTAGCTGAATATAAGATTTTTTTAAGTTTAATTTTATTTTACTTTTTATTTTCTTTTAGTTAAAAAATAATGCAGACTTTCCAATTTAAAAAAAAAATAGTGAACTGAAAATAATAAAGAAATGTTAAAAAATTAAGCTTTAGCAATTTGTCTTTTACTTTTGAAGAAAATATAGAATGAATAAACTAAAGCCAGAACTAGCTACAGTGTAACTTTCATATTAATAGCTGAAAGTTAATTAGCAACTCTTAAACAATATTTGGATAGGTAAAACTAATGAAAAATTGGTTATATTTAATTTGTGATAGTACAGTATTATCCAGTGAAAAAATGATGTTTAAAAAAACCCCACAAACCAGAAAAAAGCAAGTATGCATTATTCTGATTGATTACAGAATCATAGAATCATAGAATGGTTTGGGTTGGAAGGGACCTTAAAAGATCATCCAGCTCCACCCCCCCTGCCATGGGCAGGGACACCTTCCACTAGACCAGGTTGCTCCAAGCCTCATCCAGCCTGGCCTTGAACACTTCCAGGAATCGGGCATCCACCGCTTCTCTGGGCAACCTGTTCCAGTGCCTCACCACCCGCTCCATGAAGAACTTCTTCCTGATATCTAATGTAAACCTCCCCACAAAACACAACTTCAAGAGAACTGAATGATCAATAGCTACTGATACTGTCTTTTTTCTTAATGCTGCAGAGTGCAACAGAATTGCTTCAGTGATGAACATGACAGATGCAAAGTGCAGAGTCCTGTGAGAGATCCTTCCGACAGGAGACCTGAGCTGGTGGGTCCCATGTGCTGAGCACTAGCTGAGGCCTAGCTTGCTTCTATGAGGTTATTTCAGGTCTTAGTGTTACCCACTGTTTATAACACCCATCTGTTGTAGATTTCATTGGTAAAATGTACTTGTGTACTTCAGCCTCTCTGTTTTTAAAATCTGGATTAGAAGTGAAAGTTTATATTGTTCTACAGTTTATGTGATTACAGGTACCAACATCCACAACAATTAAATTACTCTGCTAAGGTAACAAGGGATAATTACACCTAAATGGCAACTCAGAGCATTCTTTATACTCCATTTTGGTGTTTACCAACACTTTTTAGGTCACTACACATTACTATTATTAGTGAACACTTACATAAGTAACCTCATAAATGAGTCAGGTTGTGCTGTGAGCAAGTGCTGCTGCAAGGCATGTAACGGTTAGTCCAGCACGTCATCAGTCAGCATGAAAATCTGGTATGTTTATTTACCAGATGGAGAAAAATAGGAGGCAGAAGATAAAGAATTAAAAAAATGTTATATATGTATATATATAGATACACACTTATTTCTATACTGTAATATACATATACATTAAATAGATGCCCATTCTGTTTGCCTTCTAAAAATGTACCCTATATTCTTCTTTAGAGAAATGATAGAGAAAATAAGTCCCTCACATACTGTATTTGTTAGCAAAACTAAATCATGTATGCTATATTTTTTAAGTCACTCTTACTGTGCTGAAAAATAACACAATAAATTAAGACAGATGTTAGTAACAACTGAAGAAACAGACTATGCAGACAAACTATTCTGACAATCTACCCAGATTAAATATTGTTACAGAATGCAAGAACAAAAGCTCACATTTATAAAGACTGTGTGTCCTCACACTAGTGCAGAGTTTAGAAGACTCAGATCATGATGACTTAAGATAAGAGGAAAACAAATGTACCACATTTCCTCTACAACCATCTAGAACCAGGATCCAAAACTTTGAGTGATAACTTGAGATCAAGACATACACAAAATTAAGAATCTCCTCTACCTAAATTGAATGTCTTAAAAAAGGAAATTAAATTGAATGTCTTAAAATAGGAAATTATATATGTATGTATATATATATATTTTAATACTTTCCTGCTCTTGCTGGGGTTTTCATTACTATTGTTATGGAGTCTTGGGGAAGGATGAGGATTTATATTTATTTTGAGGTCTCTTTTTTTTTCACATTTACTAATGTCAAAATATTCTTGCATTTATAATAGATTTAGTGTCATGCTAGTAATTATAACTCTTAAGTAACATAATTTTAGTAGTTAGCTTTCATCTGTTTCAGGATAGCTTTGTCCAATGCTTACAAGTACAGTAATACCCTATTCTTTTCCAAAGCAAATAACTCCAAGAAAGGAATAGTTTTTGAGTGGGTGTATAGGTGGAGAGCCGGAGCCACAACAAAATGCAATTATAGAAAAGCTCAGCTTCAGTTCCATTTAACCACAAAAAAAAAAAAAAAAAAAAATCAATTGTACTCCCAAAATGTGTTGTAAGATGTTTAAATGCTATGCTTCTGCTATGGCACAATTGTCAGTAAAATTATGTTCTAAAATGCTGAGTGCAGAATTCTATTAAGTGTCATATTTATCAGACCCAACATGTTTACATGTTAGAAGTTTAGGTGCTGCTAAGATATTCACATTTTTTAAAGTTTACAGATTGCTTCTGCTGATTTTACTTTCACGTTAAAAATATTCTACTTGACACTAGTTAACAAAAAAAAAAAACCCACACCAAAACCCCACATGTGAAAACAAACAAACAAACAAAAAAAACCCCCAACAAAATAAACCTAAGTTTTCTTGCTTACTCAAAATAGTGCAAGAACAAGACAAAAACGGGGTATTTTTTCCAGGTTTATCCATATTATAGATAAACAATAGTACATACTTTTTATCCACTAAGTTAGCTAAGTTAGTCATGTTAAGAAAGCAAGTTTTATCTGTGTCAAAATTCTTCCAAAATATCCCATAAAAATGTTTTTCCGAATACTAGATTTCAGCCCTCCACTCCGCAAGTATCTCAGGTGCCTTGTTTTCCTACAGGAAATGTTAACTCTGTTAAAGATGGAAAATTTCTATTTTAAAAAGGTAAATTTCCACCTAAGAAAATCTGGATATTTCTGGAATATTGTAGTTTAGTTTTACTATAATACAGTTAAGATGAAGAAGTGGTGCTTTTTACAGTGATTGATTTTATCTTCTGGAATGTAATAGCAATCTGTTTATTTAATCAGAATTCTTAGTGTGGTACTTGAACCACATGTGACCTAATTTGATATAAAAATGTCAGGATACTCTTATGAACTTACTCTAAACTAGTTAAACTCGATGCATTCCAAGCATGTAAGATACAACATGTGGATTTCTGTTCTCTAACCTTATGAACATTTGCACATGTTCAGGAAAGCCCACTGGATAAAATTTATGTATTGCTAATGATCTTTATTGGCCCCATGGCCCAAAGTGGTGGCAAAGTGCCCAGGAATTTGAAGGAATCCTGTTTTTACTTAGAAGTCAGAATGCAGAGAGCCATAAAAATAGAAAGGGTTTGATGGAAGTCGGAATGCTTTCTAACTGGCAGACCTGAACTTCTTGTGCTATGTTGTCAGATCTCTAAAGCATTTTTTTCCAGGGGATATCCCAGCTCAACTCATTAAACAATGTAAAGACAGAGTGATGTCCTTGAGTTCAAATTTTTTCACCATTTCTTGGAGGACCTGAAGTGGAAGATCCACAAAAGTATAAATTGAGAGGGGAGTAAAAAAGCACTAGCTTCACCATATCTGTTGAGAGGGGAGTAAAAAAGCACTAACTTCACCATATCTGTTTCTTTGTGTGGATCATTTGGAAATATCTTTGTTGGAGCTCAGTATCCTAAGAACATTGCTAAAATTCATGGGGAGAGACAACATACCATTGGAATGGGGATGTGGTTCTCCACATCATAGTCACCAGTGGCTCATGTTGAGGATGCTAATGCAGATGTTTGCTGAAAAGTTAATTGTGATTCAAAGAACAGTAAATTTTGGAGATTCCTTTCTGCAGCTGCAACTGTGCAGCTAAGTGGGAGGATTCAACTAATAGTAGGCTGTTTTCCATAACAGTTCTGCTGACAGGGAGCTGAGTCCAGTAGCTATGCAAAAGCATAGGAGAAGGCCTTCTAGTCTCTAAACACCCATAAATGTGAAAGGGCAGATATCTTTACCTATATTCCTGGATTTTATCCTCAATTTTGTTGGAAAATTTTCCTGACTGAGGTGCTAGGATAAGGGTGGGAAATTTTATTCTGTCAGCATTTAGTAAATCCCAAGGACAGTGACAATTCAAAATTTGTATAGACAGAAGACCAGGAGAGTTACTGACATGTAACAAGACATGAATGGTAAACTTAACAGAGAATTCTTTACAACTATTAAAATCATCTAGACTGAAACCAGTTTGCAGGATTTAAAAGAAGGTTTTCCATGTTGTGTAAGTGATTACCTCTTACTGAGACAAACCATTGTCCTAGTCCCAGACAGCGATGCGCTGCTCTCCTGAAGCCAGTCTATAACATTTTGTTTCACTCCCTAATATATCAAGCTGAGTGGTTGGTGTCACCCCAGTATCAGTGACACTGTGAGCTGGCGTGGTGGGGCAGGGGAGTTTGCAAGGCAGCAATGACCCAGAAGGTGAGAGCTTGAGTTCTTGTCCACCAGAATCAATTCCAAGAGTAAAGCACTCTACATTTATATGTGTGGATGTGAAATTCAGCAAGAACTTCTGTGTGTGGTTGGTTTATTTTTTTTCATCTACATATTTCTAACTTTATATTTACACACACCTCTTTACTCATCAGCTATCTATCTGAAGTGGAATATCTAAGTAAAAAGAAATATAAGGCAAAGAGGTACTTTATGGATACTTAATCTAAACATTCTTGAAACTTACTACTTGAAATTTTTGGGAAAGATGACTGTAATATCTCTGATGGTAATACCTCTGCCTTTGAAAATTTTGGCTGAGACAGCCAGGATTGTTACCTATGTTGACTGCCTTGGTTTAGGCTATTGAGAGAGGCTATATTTCTTTCATTTTCCGTTTTTGCTAGTTCCCCCAAATCATCTGCAAGACAAAAGACTTAAACTTAGCTATATATGCTTAAATGGGGACTCAGCCCTACTACGTTTGAAAACTCTCAGATATATCAAGAGTTATACCAAACTTGTATATTACTGTAATCATTATTTCTCTTTTTTCAGGGAACATCAACTCCACAGTGTAAAGTGGTTCCAAGGAAACTCCAAACAGAATGTGTTTTCAAATTCTTCACAGCTTGGCGGGGGGAGGGGGGGAAGTAGACAATCTATCTTTAAATAATTAAGTTTATCTAAGTGCCATTTCACTAAGGACCTTGGGGAACAAGAAGGAGCCGAAAAAGGACAAACAGCATCATATCAGAAAATTTTACCTTAGAAAATATTTCCTTAGAAGGCTATATTAAAAGTAATGTTTAGGCAGAGATCACACCTGGCTGAACATTTATTCTGGCAAATTAAAATGTAAGAAAGATACGAGTGATCAAAAGAGTTCTTCAGAGTAAAGACAGGCCTTTAACCTAAGTTATAGTTTATATTTTAAGCTTCAACTATAATTACAATATTATTATTATTATTAAT
>NW_010244079.1:0-317 GCF_000690775.1 Eurypyga helias | reverse complement strand
TGGGGACGCATGGGGACGCTCAGGGACACATGGGGACATGGACACATGGGGACATGGACACACACATGTGGGGACACACATGTGGGGACACACGGGGACAGGGACACATGGGGACACGTGGGGACACTCAGGGACACCTGGGGACACAGGGGGACACGGGGACGCAGGCACACGCATGTGGGGACACTTGGGGACACATGGGGACATGGACACACGGGGACATGGGGACACACGGGGACACAGGCACACGGGGACACAGGCACATGCATGTGGGGACACTTGGGGACACACAGGGACATGGACACACAGGGACATGG
>NW_010244078.1:1169-5415 GCF_000690775.1 Eurypyga helias | reverse complement strand
CTCTTTCCTGACTGAATTCAGCACAGCTGTACACTGTCTTTTCATTTTTGGGCATTAAAACCAACAAATGTTATGGACTATTTAAGGGAGATTAATGTAAAAAACCCTATACTGAAATAGTGTATGTCAGCTTAATTTATCCAGTATGAAATGAAAGCAAATGTTGAATTACACTGAACTATCTTCTTGTTTTATTCTGAAATTTTATATTGGCAAATTTTAAAATACAGTTAGGTATAAGTCAATATCAAGCAACCTATGCTAAAAAAAAAAAATTGTAATGTGAGATTTAAAATCACTTGGTCACAGATACACTGCAAAGATGGGGAATCTCATTTTCTGAATGAGTACTCAGTGAGTCAACTCAAACTATTGGGTCAGAGACAGAGGATGTGTCACAACAGTAGAGCAATGTAGTTCTAGTTGGACAACAAGTTAATATAGTGAATTAGAATAACTTATGAAACATTTTGAAAAACACCATTTTCAGGCTGATTGAAAGGTCAGTCTAAGTAGAAAGCTAACGGATGGTCTGGAAGATGAGGCTGATATAGTGATATTTCCTGGACAGATACAACTATCTGGCATGATGCTTCAGTCTCCCTGGAGTTGAGATTATAAGAATTTATAAAGACTATAAAGAGGGAATAGCAATAGTCCAGATAAAAATTGATTGATATGTAACTGAGGATTTCTGCAAAGGAAAGGTCATGAAAGGACCAAATGCATGCAATGTTCTGTAGGTAGAAAACTTAAAGAAAATTATAAAAAAGATAAAAAAGTTTCTTGAAAGACCAAGATATTCACAGGTCTTTCTTTTATCTAAACATGAAAACTAAGAAAAAAATAAGACAGTTATATATTTTAGGACTATGATGTCTAAGCAGGACAGCTTGAAAGAAAATCATTATGGAATACTAAAGATTCTTGTATGACAGAGCTACTTTTTTCTGCCTTTACACTCCTACATCATATGAAATTCTTATTAAGTTTTCTGTAAAGAACACTACCATGTTTGATTGTCCATGAACAAAGACTACAAAGTGAGAAAATATTTGCTTCTACACAACTGTTGTTCTCTTACTAAAGCTTTGTGTAAAGGACAGAATATGCAACATTCACTCTCAAATTGTGATAGGCGAGTTGTAATGATTTGCAGAAACTGAATCTTCACCCTCAAAAACCTTAGTTGGAAATGTAAGGTTTGACTGCTGTACCAGCTAAATAATATTTAGTTCTAGATTTTCTTTACAAAACACAAGAAAATATGCTGCCAGCCTCATACATACCTATGTAACAGAGCATTGGAGAAGGAATAACACTGTTCAAGCCAAATTGCACTTACAGAACTACAGTGGACTTCTGAGAAATTGTACAGAATTACAGGAATTATTTTAAAATGCTGAAATGCTATTCAGTTCTGATGAATAAATGCATTTTATACAGGACTAGTTAACTCATACAGCAGTAACAACAACCACAAAAAAAGGAAAACTAAACCCAAAAAACAATATAATCAAAATGGTGAAAATGTCACAGTTTGGAATAACAAGGTAAAGATGAATAGCCAACAACTGACTAGTGTTCAGAATAATCCTCTTTTCTGATAATATGATGGGACTCTAGAAGGAAAAGTATCCAGTAGCAGGGAAGTGACATGAGGAAAATATAGAAAGCATATAATGAAATCTAGTTCAGGAAGTTAACAAACTAGCAAAACCAAATTATTTAGAAAATAAAAAACCACATTATCTAAACAGTTGAAATAAGAAGTCATACGACTATTTGGAAGTGCTTGTTTTATTAGACAGATGTACAAAACTATAACCTGATGTAAATCTATATACTGCCAGTCAGTTTATATGGATTTTTTAAATAGGTACTAGTACTAGCTAGTACTCAAAAAAATTCATGCCTCAATTAGTCTACTAGAATTACCTTTAATAAAGGTGAGAGCTTTTCTTGAATAATCTGCCATTTTAAACATGTTAGTCAACAGGCAAACAGAAAATACATGCTTAATAGAAGACCCTTGAGCACTCAGCGTTGTCTATGGTAGTGTATCAAATCCTAATTCTTCCATTTTATTCTCAGCTTATTATTTCTTTTCTTTTTTATCTAATGAAATAATTATATGGTGAAAGAAAAATCTGAAATGTAAGTTGCTGCTACTATCATTTCATGCAGCCATGTTTGGTACCACCTTTGAAACAGCAATATAAACCCAGCATATCTGTTCTTGCATAAACCACAATGTGGACTCTGAAAATATGTGGTTTGTTTTAACTTGGTTATTTTAATTGGCAGTAGTATTCAACCATTGTGTTCAATGAGATAAAATTTGCCTTTGACATTAAATCGTAATAACACACAGCACTATATATTACATATTTTAGAACAAAAAGAAAAATCTTAAACGTATCATATTGCATGAAATGCCTTGTTTGATGTCACGTTATTATCTTGCCTTTCTGTTAGTTGAATTGACTGACACTGTTCGGAGAGGGCTATTCCCAGAAAACTCAGTTCAAGACATAATATCCTACCATACAGCAATGAAAGACAAGAGTAACTGCAGTACCTAGTAACCTTTATGTGATGATTATGCCAATAGTAGGAACGAATCAAATGCAAACATCTTTATTGTTGTACACTGGCAAGACAGACCTCATAATAAATGTTCCCTCACCTCAGCACTTAGCTCCAGAATAACTCTCAGTGGGTTGTGACTAAAGGCTACAGGAAGAGGTTTTTTCAGTATCCTCAGCAGTCCTGAGCCAGTTCTGGGGCCAGTACCTCTGACTTCAGCTACACACTAAAGAAGGTACTTTATGCTCCCTAGCTGATACCAGTATGACTTTGTGTCCTGGTAAATTCAATGACGCTGTTAAGCACCCAGTTCCTTGAAGAATATGGCCCTGCATATGTTAAAACAACATGGTTTCCATAAAAACACTTGATGACAACTGTCCAAAGAATTTTTACTTCAATAGGCAGACTGTCTACCTGGAGCAGACGTTGCTAGTACAAAATGTACTACATTTTAGTTCATGAATAAACATTAGGGGTAACTGACAATTAAAAAAAAAAAAAGTCTTAATGAAGCTCCTGCTCCTTTCTTCTCTCCTTCCTACCATGCCCTCACTGTCACTGTCACCAGTCTACAATTTGTCCTGCTGTTTTTTATGCCATGTGGTAACCATGCTAACAAGTTTGAGCTCTGCCCAGTTCTTCTTGGCTCATGATCATAGAAAACCTTAGAAAGGGGAGGAAAAAATTACTTCAAAGATTAGCATTATCACTTTACTGACACTCTGAGCAAAACCACGAGCCAGGACCCACAGGACACTGAAAAAGCATTGCAAGGTGAAAATTTGTGTGATTGTCTTCTGCATGATTTTAAGTAAAACATTCATTTCCTCTGACGTGGTCACTGAGCTGCAGTTTTGTTTACACAGGATTCTTTGATGTGCTCCCTGCCACTCTATTTTTTTAAACTTTGTTCAGTTTCAACTTTGTTCATTAAAAAAAAAAAAACCATCAGTGAACTATTCTGTTTGAATTCTGACACAAACTGACCAGCTGGGGGTACTGTGTTGTAAAGCCAACTGAGCAAGCAACATAAAAGAGGCAGACATAATCTCATTCACAGCCTAAAATTGCAGAAGGACATCTGGAATATAAATGTGTCCAGATAGAACTGGGATTTTCATGATTAATTGCCAGTTGTTGTTCATAAGAGATAGAACTACGCCATGAAACCAGGAGAACATATTCCTTGAGGCCTCCACTTCTGTCCTTCAGATACACTGTGGCAGGAAGGAGCACAGTGAAACTCACAAGCAGAAATTGGTCTTTTCACAGGAAAAAAGTACTCAACATTGATACACAATTTATTTGTTCCCTCACTGGGGCTCTCCTCAGTTAAGGGTTTATGCAAGGCTGAACATTAGCCTAGTTGCCTGTGCTTTTCCACAGCTTTCTTTTAGAAACCATACACTGTCTAACCATAAATTCAATTAAGAACAACAAGCTGTACTGTTTAAGCGTACAAATGTGGTAAATGTCTACTGATGCTCAATTTATGGTGTATTGTCAGCAAAACCAGTAATTTGCTTAAACTGTCAATTCAAAGATAGCCTAAAAAACCCCCACAGAATCATAGAATGGTTTGGGTTGGAAGGGACCTTAAAGACCATCGAGTTCCAACCCCCCTGCCATGGGCAGGGACACCCTCCACTAGACC
>NW_010244078.1:0-1131 GCF_000690775.1 Eurypyga helias | reverse complement strand
GGGGGACCCCCCGCCACTAGACCAGGTTGCTCAAAGCCTCATCCAGCCTGGTTTGAAGACTTCCAGGGATGGGGCATCCACCACTTCTCTGGGAAACCCCTTCCAGTGCCCCACCACTGTGAAGAATTTCTTCCTTATATCTAATGTAAATCTACCCTCTTCTTTGAGCAGAGTACAGGTGGAGAATCACATCCCTCAACCTGCTTCTCTAAGAGAGTGGGATATGTGTCCCTAAGAAATAATTTACTGAAAATGTCATTTTAATAATTTTCAGTATTTTAGACAGTAGTTCCAACTATGCAATGTGATAAGTACTATTCCTTTCAAAAAACAAACTCAGATTCTTGGTTAAACACAACACTTTTTCATGTGCGAAGCTTCAGCAACTACATAATAAAAATGATGCACTTCATTAACTTGCAGCTTTCTCTAAGGTGATGTAAGAACATAAAACTGGAAAAATCCCCTGGGAATATAAATTCCAGTCCCTTTTACTAAAGGAATCTTCTTATGTAGTCTCTTGCATAAACTTGTAAACTTCCACCTAAAATTAACTTGTCTCCTTTTATCCCCCTGGGGAAGTTTCTCCAAATATCTTATTCCTTGAACTCTTAGAAATCTAATTTCTGGTCTGTTTACTCATCACAAGTTTTCACTCATTTGATTATCCTGCATGTATCCTCTCCCCTTACCAGTCTTTCTAATATATTGATAAAGGTCAATAGCTGGGTTTTTTAAAGACCCATTGGATTTACGAAAGATGTTTTGGAAACATCTTTAGAATTATGTTAAACTTTAGAAAGATTTAAAAGACAGCTTTTGCAGAAAACAACCTTAGTTTCAGGTTTATGAAACTTACCTAATTAGAATCAACTTCAGTTTGCAAGTGCAGGCAAAAAAGAAGTATATTTCTCTGTTGAATTACTGAGTAGATCATTCTAGTTAATCCTTTTATTTAAAAAAAAAATCAAAGTGTTTTTCAAAGGTTTTCAATGAGTTGCCATTTATGTTTATAAATTATTGCTAGAGTTTCTGATTTGAAGCAGATTTGTCTTCATTGAGTTACAGCTTCCTTGATCTATTTTCTACGATTATGTGTGTTTTCTCGATTCATAGAATCATAGAATCATA
>NW_010244077.1:0-12450 GCF_000690775.1 Eurypyga helias | reverse complement strand
GTGGATGCCCCATCCCTGGAAGAGGGAGCTGTGATGCACTCTGCAGGGCGTACCTGCTGCCTGCCGTGCTGCAAGTTCAGTGCAGCTACTCGACCAGAGCAGTTGTGTTCCCGCTCTAGGTCAGGCTTGCTGTGCGACGCTGGCTGCGCATCATCCCTCATCCATCCCAAGAAGTGCTACAGTGTACTTGGACATCAGGACATCTTCCTACACCCGTACATCCAAACATGGACAGCACAGGGTGGGCTCCATTGAAGCAGCCAGGAAAAACCACTTCAGACCAGCACAGAAACGCCATGAAATCAGGTACAAGAAACAAGGCACAACTCATTACGGCCACCGCACCGCCACCCACCCCAGCAAGCTGTGAACCCCCTCCTGTGCAGGGAAGCAGCGAGCAGTCGTTGGGCCAGGATCCTGCCTTTGCCTCCGGAAACTTCAGCCCTCCCAAGCACCACCGGCAAGTGCTGCCATGTGAAGCGCACAAACTGGGCTGTGTGGGCAGATGAATAATGGGTAAGCCACACATAATACCATTTCACCCTAAACCGTACCCACTGCTGGCTTACTGTAAGAGACTAACACCCCTACAAGTTACTGAGCATCAGGACAAGTCCACCCACAACTCAATCCAGCTGAGATGGGGCCAAGATGTTTTGGACATGGAAAGAATTTCAAGGTGATCCCAGCTCTGAAAAATAAGGACACTGAAAGCAATTCATCCAGCCCAGCAATAGAATTGGGCTTGTTCAGCCTGGAGAAGAGAAGGCTCCAGGGAGACCTTATAGCACCTTCCAGTGCCTGAAGGGGCTACAAGGAAGCTGGGGGGGACTTTTTACAAGGGCCTGTAGTGACAGGACAAGGGGTAACGGGTTTAAATTGAAAGTGGGGAGGTTTAGATTGGATATCCGGAAGAAATTCTTGCCGGAGAGGGTGGGGAGGCACTCGGACAGGTTGCCCAGAGAAGCTGTGGATGCCCCATCCCTGGAAGTGTCCAAGGCCAGCCTGGATAAGGCTTGGAGCAACCCGGTCTAGTGCAAGGGGTCCCTGCCCATGGCAGGGGGGGTGGAACTAGGTGATCTTTAAAGTCCCTTCCAACCCAAACCATTCTATGAATCTATGGAGCGGCCTCCAGCCCTGCCAAGGCATGGAGTGGAACACAGCACCATCTACAGGTGGCCGCATATATTACACCTCGGCATGAAAGATGCTGGTATTAACGTAATAGCCCCCTCCAGCCTCAAAAATAATCAGCGTGGCTAAAACCTTAATGCCGGTTGCAATAACTTAGAACTAAAACCCGTGTACATTAAAAAAAAAACCCCACAAAACACCTTAACTGTCAAACTCGCTGTAGCCATAGCAAATTAAACTGCTCCCAGCCTTCCTGAAAACTAGTTGAAGCATCTGAATTGAAGCATTTATATATGTCTATAAAAGAATTGATGGCTGTAACATTCAAACTCTACCCTCCCAGGGATAAATGCTTCAGCTGGAGAGAGCCTATCAAAAGGGACAGGCTTCAGGGAAAATGCTGATTTCCAAACCCCTTCGGTTCTCCGCTGGCTCGAAGTTGCTTCTGTTCATTCCTCTGTACTATTATGCTCGTGACCTCATTGGAAACGCTTCACCCTGTTCCTAAGGCCAACGCCTCCAGAATCACACAGCAGTAACACAACAAAGCGCTTGTAAAAACACTCCCTAAAGCAGCTATTTCAGCCTTTCCAAACTTAAAAGCACCTGTAGTTTCCCCAAGTTGAACGGCTTGTACACAAAAATCCTGTCCCACACCCTCTCCAAATAACCCCCCAAACCTGGTTCTTACAAAATCCAGCAACGTTCAATGAAGGTGCAGCTGAGAAACTCCAGTCGGAAAAGCAGCAGGTGCCTTCGGTGGTTTCACAAGGCCGCGCCGATGGCCAAAGACCTTCCCCGACGGGCGAGCGGCACGGTGCCTTGGCTGTCTTGGGGTGTCCTGCCCCAAGTCGTACAGGGGCTGGCAGCAGCTCTCCCAGTCCTCAGCAGCAGGCGGCAGCTCTCGGCATCTTCCTTGGCTTCCCAATGCGTGACACTGGGAGCGTGAGCATCACCTCCCACCTCTGCCAAACGCCCTGCAGCGGGGCGTTGAGGAAACAAGCTCTGGCACCGGTGGATCAAAGCCCAGCGCGCTGTGGGAAAAGGTTTTGATGGCTGTTTACCTGCCCCGGCTCATACGAGACAGAAGCCCAGGAGAGCCAACCACGAACACGTGCCAAGTCCATACACATCTCCCACCAAGTCCATATGCCTCCCTCGCTCCGCGTAACGAAGCCAACCTGTTGGGACGCAACCGGAGCTCAGCCTGGGTGCTCGGCAGACGCGGGGCCATGGGATGCACTTTCAAAAGCAAACCCGACGTGCTCTGCGAAAACCACTTCAAGCTCGCTGCCGCCTTCTGTGCTGGCTTTGGGACACTCTCCTTGAGCACACCTTTCCTTACCGAGACGGCAAGCCACCTGCACCCTTCCTTGGAAATACATGACGGGAATAAAAACTGTTAGCGAAGAAATAACCGTGAAACATCGGCAGCAAAACACTTCCAACGTTCAGCCACCGCATGTTGGAGCGGGAGAGAGAGACTTAACCAATCCATCCATGTTGCTTTATTAAAACCTTTATTCACACAGTGTTGCTTTATGCGGAATCTGACCCCAGGGGATACAAGTAGAAAGTCCTGATTGCATTCCGTCTTCTTAGCAACCTCCGTTAGCGCAGCCGCTCCCGGGGAGATCCCGACAGCTCCGAGAGGGGTGTCTCCTTCCAGCATCTCGCGCCAGCTGCCACAGCAAATAAATTACCTTCTTAATAAATTAGTATTTCTCAGTTGAAGTTTGTTTGGCAAGACACACTCCAGTTCGTTAGGTGCGGGAAGAGGAGCCGCCTTCCGTGTCTCCTCCAGCCCCACTGCTGACCTGGGAGATAAACTGCAGATGGATGACGATGCTCTCTTTTTAATTAGTTCTCGATTTCTGTGCCTCAAGCACTCCGAGATTACCAATACCCACGGCACAACCCTTTTGTAACAGCTGGAGCCAGCGAATGACAGCGAAAACCTCATCGACAGAGCACAGCACCTGCCTCACAAATGACCTTATTTCTCAAGAGGTCAAGCACCTGGGTTCTGCTCCTTATTTAAATGGTGATGGTTTAACGTGTCGCAGGGTTCTGTGTTCAAGCGGAACACCGCTTGCTGCCAAAACGCCAGAGGTTATCGCAGTGCCAGAATCAGATCTTCCTGGTTTTGGATAAGAGAGGAACTTCCTCTTCTCTCCTGCTGTGGAACACCAAGCGCCAGTGGTGTTGAGAGTGACCAGAAGCATCGACAGGACAAAAAGAGCAGAAAGACAGCAAGAATTTCTTGCTTCCTCCTGCTGCTGATGCTGGACTTCATACCCCCTTTGCTCACAGTTAAACCAATACCGCGCTCCAAACCTGACATTCATACTGGGGGAAAACTTATCCCTGGGTTCCATCTGATGGCAAATGCTTCGGCTTAGAGCTGCAGGAATAAGCAACACAGAAGCCCTGAACTCTTCATTAATGTCATAAAGACGTTTTGGTTTTTTTTTAATCCATTATTAAATCAATGTAAATGATCAAGAATGATCAAATATAAATCAAAACTTCAAATTTTGGTAGATCCTTCCCAAAATATTAAGTGCTTATGATAAGCTCAAAGAGAAGCACATGCTTTTAAAAATGCTATAAGCCACTGCCATGTGCTTCACGTTCTTCCCTTTGTGAATTTGAAAGAGTTTATGCTGAAACACCTGAGCACGAACCTGTTCTGCTTTAGAAAAAGCATCCGCTCACCACCTCACTGTTGCCCACGGTACTTCCCAACACGACCCCAAGTGCCGCAATCTGGGGGCAAGTCCAGTGACGGGCCGGCCCAGCCAGTGAGGGAGCAGGGCACAATCCCTGCGTGGCTCCTGCCCACGCTCACCTGGCCTCGGCGAACCTGCAGGGCACAATCACGCCGGTGGGTAACCTGGGCGAAGGACCACGACTCTGCTCATCACAGACAAAAAGCCTTCAGCAACAGAAACTGCATTCGTAGAATCAACACCTCTCTCATCAGGTACGGCAGCAGGAGGAAGCTCTTTGCCTGCCACGCTACTGCAGAGCTAGAAAGATTTTGACAGAAATATCAAGGAAAAGGTCTCAAACCAACATTTTGCTGCTCTTGCTCACAAGGCCAAGCACAGATAATCACGCTGGGAAGTGAGCTCCTGCCTTACTTCTAGGGACCGAGCTGAAAATCGATGCAAAGCTGTTAAGACTGAGAAACGTAACGACGAAGCCGCTTCCCTTCTGGAGACGGATTCAGACCTACCCCAAGCTTTACGGCCGCGTGCTCATCGGCAGCGCAGGCCCAGGCTGTGCTGAGGGATGACAGGACTAGCACGAGACAGGCGCTACAAGACCGCCCCAAAAAGCTCGCTTGCACTGGCTCTCCCCGCCTACGGCAAAACCATTAGGAGCGAGAAGCCCAGGACCACCACACCAGCTGGAATATCACAGCTGGGGAAGGCAAACACCTGCCTGGGAGTGCTCACAGGTCCAGAGCTCAGCCACGAGCCAGGGCAGGCTGACGGTGGGACTGAAAAACCCCCGGAGTTCCACGAAACAGTGGCACCGAGCTGTGCTTACAACACGGAGCAGCAGGAAGCTCCCTCCGTACGAGATGCTGCAGACAAGAGCACCGTTCAAGGTTCTCTCTCCGTTTCGGGGCCTTGCCCGCGGCCAGAAGTCCAGCAACAAACCTCACGCCCCAGTGCAACAGGCCCAGGCTCCCCAGATTAAACAGGGCGTAGAGGAAGCAGCACATCCTCGCTAAACAGAACCGGCTTCCAAGGACAGATTCCGTCCTCCTCCTCAGCTACAACGCAATGAAAATTGAGTTAACACGGACACAGAACTCCAAGGATATTTCCTCAGACCCTGCCAGGTTCCTTGTAAATGGGAAACAGTGACCAGACACCCAGGAGCTTACTTGAACCATGTAATTACCGAGTGCTGAATAACCACCCTGTCCTCCCTTAAACCTCCAACCTCATGGATAAACCTTCGCCAGGACTTCAGCAAAAACACTGAAGCATCAACACGCTCCAGGCAAACCCCATTCCCAGCCTTTTATCAAGGAAAAGGCAACTGAGCAGCAGAGGTGCCCTCTCCCACCCCAACGGCATTCCGAAGAACATCCCACCCCTGGGGGGGGGGGTGGCACAACTCTTCAGTCTAATAATTATTTTATTCACCGCTTCCTCTTTCTCTAATGAAGCAGTAGAATGCCAAACCAGCTCACAGCTGATTGTGTACAACCCTGAATCGGACACGAACTCGCAGGAGTGCGGCGGGGAAGAGGAGGGGAGAGGATCGCACCGTTCATCTCCGCGCTTCCCCTCCTAAACTCAGTCCAGAGATTAGTGTCCGCATTCCACGCTCCCACCAAGGGCCGTTTTGATCTGGTGCAATGCCCACTGCCGGCAATGGACACACCACAGCGGCCGAGACGCCGTTACGGGGACTGAGCCGTCCCAGGCTCTGGCGTCTCACCTCTCACTGCTGTCAGCCCAAGGTAAAAGCCAGCGTCACCTTGTTCCTCCGGCTCGGAAGCGTTCCCCTTCACTTCAGTCCCTCTTGGCCACAGCCCTTCCAAACCGATTGTGCTGTTTTTCTATCGCTTTTTTTTGTCCATTTGTGTGGTTTTGGGGTTTTTTTGTTTTGTTTTTTTTTAAAAAGGAGTTTCATCTGTGTTCCACTACGATTACAAATGAGAGAGTGTCATCCTGTCTTCCACCAGTACCACGTCTGGCCCAAACTGGTCTGTGCACTGCTTCACCGTCGCCAGAATGCTGAGGAGCCGCTGGTCCAGGGCGTCCAGGTGCAGGTCAGAGAGCACCGGAGAGATGGGGTCATGCGACATGGCACTTTTTAAGGCAGACTTCAGCACTCCGTTCTTCAGATAATTGAGTCTGTTCCAGGTAGAGACCCGGATGCTGCGAAAGAAAAAGAAACGTCATCCTGCCGCTGTCCAGCTGAAGTGCCATCAGCAATACCAACGCCAACCTTTTGAGGGAGCCTGTTACATCAGGATTTCATCTAAATGGAACAGAGTCTTATTACCAAAGTGGTTTTGGGTTGGGAGGGTCCAGGTCTAACTGCATTATACACATTATCTAAGCAAAACCTGAAATCTGAAGGTGAAGAGGAAAGAATCCAGTGTGATGTCACTCTTAGACAGGAACACGCTGAACTGCCAGCAAGGAAGTTCCGAGGCCTCCCAGACACAGGTTAAAAAGGAAAGAAAATTAACAGCCCAACGGTTAATTCCAACCCAAAACTCCTGTTACCTCAGGAACCACATCAGTCACAAATGACACGAGGCAACTGCACTTCCCCGGAAAGTGAACTTGGCACTGATCTTTCTGCCTCAGCGGCCATTAAACTCGGTCAGGTCAGCACATGGAAACTGTCTTGTTCTTTCAAGTCCCTTGGCATTCTCCCCCAAACTTGTGTGGTTTAGCACCACCGGTCTAAACTCGTGGCTTTTGAGAGCATCTGAAGAAACCAGCAATACAGGAAAATGTATAAAACAAACGACTGTTCCTATATGGCATTTGCCTGGGATCAGAAAGAAAGGGTATTGGAAAAGCAGGAAACTGCCGTGTCTCGTACACATGGAAACTTCTGTTCTGATTGCATTTGGGAGAATCTAGATGAGAAAGACTCCAAAAGACCCTCACAAAAGAAGAAATCACAAATGCATTTCAAATTTAAAAAACCTCTCAACCACATGCTTAACATGGAAGCTTGAAGGAGTTAACGTTATCTTGAAGGAACAGAGGCAGGAAATGGATATATCGGTGTTATTTCTTCCTGGTACTTTTATCTAGTTGTGAACCAGAAGTGGCAACGGCCTGCTGAGAGCGGGCACAGAAACCAGCAGTCTGAGCCTCTAAAGAAACTGCCAACAGAAACTGCTCGCAAGGCCCAAGCAGCCTCCAAACGCCGCTCGGAAAGCGGCGTCCGGAGCAGGGCCGCAGTCTCCTTGTGAGAGAACGTTTGGAAATGAAGGTGGTTAAGTTGCCAGACACGTGCAGCCCTTTGGTGCTGCCCAGGAGACCTCAGGCTGTGATGTGAGCTGTTATCCGGCGGGACCGGGATGAGATCACGGCCGGCGCACCGTACCTGTCCGACTGACGGAGGACAGACCTGAACCACTGACCTGGAGGCGAGACTGCCTCCCGCAGTCTACTGCCTGATTTACCACCTTGGGAAAAGAAGGTGCTTCTCAGCCTCTTGGGCAGCAGCAACACATCAAACACAGCAGCTCAGAGAGGTAAAGCGTGCTGTGGCCGAGTGACCATTTTCAGGTTGCCAGAAGGCTTCAAACTTACACCCCAAACCTAAGGAGAGCAAGGGTTACGTGAAGAGATCAGCATCCCTGCGTTTCACTTACATGCAGCACTGATAAAGAGGGGCCAGGATGCTTCTTTCGTCCAGGGCCGGGTTTCCAAAGCTGAAAAGCAAAATGAAAACCAGGTGAACCAGCTGAACTCCTAATGCTGTTCTCGCCACCAACTGATTTGTAAAGAACTGGAAGCAATCAATACTAGGCAATTTCATGCTCCAACAGATCAAATAGTTTAAATTAAAACGTGAGCAGGCCACGACTAACAACAGCTACAACGCTCAAAAGCATCAGCTCACGTACCAGGGAAGCGGGACACCTGCTTTTACTATGGCGCTCGCCGACACTCCCTGGTAAACAATGAACAGTAAGTTTTTAATTTGCCATTAATTAAAGGGAGGGGCTCTTCTGGGGATAGGAGGAGAGACAGAAGCAAATCTTGGAAGTTGCTCGGGGAAAACCAAGCTGTACTGTGCTGATTTAGGAGTCTCTGTAGTAAGGCTCTGCCCAAAGCAGTCGCAGCATCCGGAGCACCGCGTAATCCCCACAGCCTCTGAAGAACCCCAGTATTTGGTGGGGAGTTTCTGGTCTGAAGAAAGCTTCGGATGTTTAGCACAAAAGGTATTAAATGCAAAAAATTAGCAAGAGAAAGAAAAGGGAGGGCCACAGGGCAGATAAATGCAGGGCCTTGTGCTCACCACTGTCTGGCCACCTGGATTTCCCTTACCTTTTGGCATTATCCAAGAGAATGAGCATACTGGCTCCTTCGTCATCCTGGAAACTCTCATAGTGATGCCGGTCAGCATTCCCAATCAAATAGTCAAAGACGGCGGTGTCAATGATGTCGAGGAGACGGGGGCCCGAGTCATAGGGCGACGTCTTCTTCACAGCATCGCAATAGCTTTCGTCGTACTCCCACCTGCAGGACGTCAGAAGGAACAAACCAAACCTTCAAGGAGCGCTCCGGCCGTATTTACAGCCGACCCTTTATTCGCTTACGAGCGCAGCAGCCAAGGCCATATAAAGAAGAAAGAGCTGAACAGAAGTGGTTTATTAGACAGTAAATCCTCTGTTAACACCCCAGCACACGGAGCGAGCTGTAGTTTCAGTGCATGTCACCTTCCTGCAGAAAACAAGGTCAGTTTGCTGCCTCAGTGCTCACAATGCAGTGGTGGTCAGGCTGCCTCATGTCATCACGACTTGCCTCCCTTAATTTCCTAATTAAGGGCTCCAGTACTGCCTCTGTTTTCTATTGCCTTGACCTGCTTCCATCAGCCCAGTGATCATCATCTTTCTTTCTAATGCAAATAACCTCATCACGGTTACTAATGACCTCTCTTCTGAGGAGAAGGGCCTCCTGTCTCTTCATCCTTCACCCAGTTGTCTCTTTCCTTTCAGTGCCCCTCACCTTCTCCAGGGGCAACATGTCAAGCTTCCCTTTCCCCTCCTCCTACACATCACCCAGGCATGTAGCTGTGGTCTTATAACACGGATGTCATGTCTCAATTCTCCAAAAGCTAACATTTTACATTTTCTCATTTTCTTCTTTACAGTTTTCCAAGCTATGCGCCACCACAACAGCCAAACCTCTGGTGTATACCCCTTCCATCTGTCAACCTAAACAACAAGGACATCGACCACATCTTCCGTGTAAGGACCGAAACAGTCCCTCACCAAACGGCAGTTCAGTTGGAAATGCCTTAAGCCATCTGTGAACTGGAAACAGAAACGGAGGAAACACAAGCTGGAGACACTCACTGATGTGCTCAGAACCGCAGAGTCGTAAAAGCAGGGAGAAGATCAGAATTCAACTACCAGAACTGCCACATAACCCACCTCATCATCGAGAGGCCTGGAGCGCCCAATATCCCACCTTTCCTCCAGTTATCCCCATCAGAGTGGCCAAAAGTTTCTCTTCTCAGTGCTTTAATTTCACACACTCCTCAAATGCTGTCGCTTGCTTTTGCACCAAGGTCCAACTCACGTCTGCTGTAACAGCACAAACCCACACGGCAAAGTCTCAGAACGACTCTCCTTGCACCGGATACGTTTCTTTCACGCTACCCCTCTCTCCCTTAAGCGTTTCTCTCACTTTGCTTTCAACCCGTACTTCATCTACTCCAACAATTTTTCAGATACACGATGCTCTCTCATTTTTCATTGGCTTTTCCAAGACAGACCTCGCTCCGACATTTATTTCTGATCCTCTATATTGTATTAGCAGAGGACTTGGAAGGTCAGGGATTTTGTCTACTACACCCCCATTAAAACCAGCGTTTGCTAATGTGACTCCATGAATTATGTTCAAAGGGCCAACCCCGGGCAGAGCAGAAGCAGCCAGACAGGGAAAAAAAAAAATCCTACAGAGTTATTTCTCCACAGTCACCAGACACCGAGACAGGAGAACATGACAGCTGCAACATGCAGTTCTCCTGACGCTCTCAACGTGAGAAGCGCAGCACAACACGGGGCAAGCCAACGCAACCCTGCCATCTCCTCTGAAGCAGCTTTACAACACAGCAAACATCGAATCAGCAGAGGTATCAGAGTAAACTCCTGTGTAAGCAGGAGGTTTATGATGACAAACGGTCTCAAGCACCTCCAAGACATTCAGTCAGCCCGTCACTGCAGTTCACCATGCCCTACGTACAGCTGTTGGCCTGCTGAAAAGGAGACTTGCTGCTCCAAAAATCCAGGTGTACATTGACTAAAACAATTCAGTGAAGCCTTTGGATGAGATTCTTTCTGACAACCACCACGGCATTGGAAATGGATATTTTAGATCAAGGATTAAAAACGTCTTTCGAATCACTTGTCCAGGAAACAGAGTTGGAAACATTTACTAAGCTCAAAATCATTTGCTCTGGTCATGGCAAAAACTTCCCCAACCCAAATACTCAGACATGTTACCCCTATTGTACAAGAGATCCCACGTTCGTCCTTCTCCGAAAGCACTCCTCAGATGCTGAGCATGGTCACCACGTACTGATGGCATTCACAGCAGAGAACAACTTGTCGCTGCCTACCTCCTCAGGCTCCACCAGCTCCACAACTCTTGAAACAACTAAAGGACCGTGAAATCAGGCCTGGCAGGTAACAGCACAGCGCTATGGCATTCCAGTGGGCCGCAGAGAGGCACAGTGCCAAAAGAAGGTCTAGTGGCACCAGAGCAGAGCCTCGGTTTGCCCCAAGCCAAGGTTTTCAGAGCTTGGAGTGACTGCATGGTGGAGTTCTGGGCCAGGCGAGAGGGAGAAGGACAGCCCTCAGTATTGTGGAAAACAAGGAAGATTTATTTCTTGCTCATTTTAATTTAAATCTCATCCTAGACTTCTGTCGCGTCAAGAAAGCTGCTGGCAACACCCTAAGTTTTGAGAACACTCGCTCCTTAATCAGCCACTGCGTCGCAAGGGCAATTCCAGTACAAATTATCATCTGTAAAGAATAGCCTGTCACGTTCTCATACCTGGCAAGCTTGCCTTCCCGGTATGTCCTACCCCAGGGGTGCCGATGTTTCTGAAGAGGCCAGACATCCGGTAGCCACAGCGTCACCGATCCCTCCATGATGTCCCCGTCAGCGCAAGCTGGTTCTGTTTCCCGACAATAGTAGCACTTCCCGTAGAAGCAAGTGTTATTACCTTAAAAAAAAAAATAAGAGGCATGAAAAGAGCAGAACTTAACCCAAGGGATGCCAACTGCAGTTCAGGAGCGTGCTGCAGCAGCAGGGCCTTCCCTGCAATAGGATTTCGCTGTGCTGAGCCACATGCTTCCCATCTCCGAGAGGGAGAGGTTCGAGGGAGATTCATCAGACATCTCTCCATTCACAGCAACGTTGAAGACCAATATTCAAAGGAGAGAGTATTTTCTAATGTTTATCACACTTGGAGTTAATAAAACATCACGCTATCAACAAATCTTTGCGATCCCTTCCCGGTCCTTAGGACCCTGACTTTGCAAACTTGCACTGCTGCTCGGTTTTCAGATTTCATACGTTGCATGTCGTATTTCTCACTTTTTCAAAAAAGCTGACCAAGAAGAGACAAGTGAGAACAGACTGAGGAGAACTTAAATAGATTTGGATCCCCGAAACCTGCCACACGTCTCGGTCACCTGAGCCGACTCCACAGGGCAAACACAAACGAGCTGTCACTCTCAGACAACCGAGGAACACAGAGCTGCCCGAGGGTCACACGTGCCTCCTGACAGGACAGGACGAGAAACCCTGCGGTCCTTCGTCTACTACGGCCTAGGTAGCCTGCAGCACAATCTACCTAGCCTAGACTAACTTTCTCAGCCTTAGCCTTTCCTATTTCACCCTTCCAACCTGCCCTTGCTTGACCCTTCCCAGCTCCATACTCACAGACCTTCTTCCAAAATACTCTTCAACATCATCTCACTTCCTTCAGCCCTACATCCAACATCCTCTCCAGGCCAGGCCCAGCTCACTGAAAGATGTGTTTTTCCCCTTCCATCCTTACACATCACAACTCCTTAACCAGCCAGCCCTCCTTTGCAGTCCTCCACCCGGCTCTTGCGCTCCTGGTATCCCAGGCGGACAACTGGAGGACATCAGAGAGATGATCGTTCACAACACCGAGCTTGCAGCACACCAGATCTCTTACTCCTGTGGGAAGCCCTGCAAGTCTCTCTTCCTACCCACGACCTGCAGCAGCTCCAGCTGGAGACAGAATGCTTGGAGATTCTGGCTGCAACTCCAGGGACTCTGCGCTGGGAACGCATTCGTTATCTTCAGAACCTCAGACACCTGGTCAAACTTGGTTTGACAAGAGACCACAACCACCCATTTCTCTGAGAGTAACTGGTATTTTATGGAAGCCTGAAGGAGTTAAGCTGCAGCATGAAGTCATTTTGTGGTACTTAATGACCACCTGGTAGGGGTTCACATCGGTAACTCCCACGAAGCGCCCTTCGTGGCGTTACTGCTGTAAACACCACACGGGAGAGCCGAGGCGTTGGGTTCTGAGCGCTCAGCAGAC